>NW_028292578.1:17533592-17816936 GCF_029948245.1 Actinia tenebrosa
ATGGCATAAGATTTATGCTATTCGCTCATCTTATGGCATAAGATTTATGCTATTCGCTCATCTTATGGCATAAGATTCACTATCTTCTCGGAATCCATCCTAACAGTGGGTGGTTGGGGTCTATTTTGTAAAATATTTCGTAAATTACGTCAGGGTAATAAGGAATATCCTTATCCAGCCGACAAAACATCCACTCGGCTTTTGTCATATCAGAAACCTCAGGAATAGACTTACCGGTAATTTCAGACAAAAGATAGGGAATAGCTTTGTAATATTTTCCTAGTTTTAATTTTTTCAGCGTTTTCCGTAGACTTTGTGGGGTTGGCTCTTCTAAATGGTCTATGATTTTCTTCTTTACTTCGTTGTTTAAATATATCGGATGTAAACCTTGGATATGACTCATCCAGTCCCTGAAGTATTTTATTCTCTTATATGGCGTTTTCTTACGACCTCCATTGGCGTAATACTGCTCTCTGGTAGCATTTGGTACGGCATTACGAATATTCTTACCACACTCGTAACACTGTGCTGACGTGTCGTCTTCTATTTGCATTTTCTTACCACAACAAATATACTTATTTGGCTTAGAAGGTACAAACTTGGGTTTCAAGCACTTTACACAGAAATCATAAGCAAACTCTTTACATTCTTCACACTCCATATATAGACTAATATATTTAAGTGCGCTGTTGCCCTCAACCACACTTGGAGTGGGGGTCGTCCGTAGGTGGATTTTTGACGCGGGTCTTACCCCGTGTTGAGATTGCGCTGGAACCCCCATTCCCTATACTACTTAAAAGTCCTTCTTTCTTTTTTTCACTTTTCTTCCGAGCTTTCTTTTTTCCCTTCCATCCTTCTTTTCGTCTTCTTTTTTGTGGCTACTGCTTCCTAGAGAGGCGAAGCCACTATGCTATCGAGTCGCGTAAGTAAGTCCGTCAGTAACACCACAGGAAGCCCCAACTGATGAATGGATAAAATTCGGAACCAATCATTAAACTTCGGAGCCAATCAGGGATAAGCGACTCACGTTCTTCAATATCGATAAACTAAGGAACCAATCATAGCTTGAATAACAAAATCTCGGTATTTCCGAATTGTAACCGATGTAGGGATGACGCATTTTTAGAAGCAGGATTGTCATCTTGGACTGTCTTCGTTCTTCGCTGCTCGAGACTTCAAGTAAGTAAAGTGCTTTTGTAAAATCTATCAATATCATTTATCACAGCTTTCATGTAGTATTACTATACAATAAGATGAAAGGTTTTGTAAGTGTTATTCCAATTTTAGGCCGATGTTTTTGCCGAAAACAAAGCTGCCTGACTTCAAACAGGGCTTCAAACAATGAACTTTCTCAACCAATGAAAAGCCCTGTATTGGGAAAACAAATGGCGTTTAATGCCACATATCACCTCTTCGGAGGATGATTGAGCCTCTTCGGAGGATAATTAACCCTCTTTTGAGGATAATTGTGCCCTATTGTGGGATTAGTCAGTCCGTTGAAGAAGTCCTTCGGGTAAATGAAAACTCAGCTGAGATCACATGTTTGTTGGGGCACTGCGAAACACCGGAACCAAACACCGGAACGAAACAGACAAATTCTTGATATTACAAATATCATGCAATAAAAAAATAAAAGAAACCAAAATACACGATGGTACAATGATACAAAAGCGATAAAGTTTACCTTTATGCCCGTGCTTTATGATCTGTGATCCGTATCGAGCGTTTATTGCCTTTTATTAACCATGTCTTTTCGCTGGCTATCAATGCAATTCTTTCTCGAATTTGAAGGATTTCAATGGTTCTTTTAATAAAACAAGCATTAGTCTTAACTGCTTCTGTCTCTAATGTCCACACCAAAAACAGCGGTAAATGTGGTAAATGACTATGGAAGTTGTCTTAAAACTATTCTCGGTCAGTGTGACCTACATCTTGATAATGTCAGTAGTTCAACGTACAACAACGTTAACATTTATAGATTTTCTGTTAGAAATATTAATAGACGTTCTAAAATCGATCCCCATGTTCGAACACAAGTACATTATTGTAGAGAAAAAGAACCGTCCAGAATCTGCGTTGAAAAAGTTATGCGAACACTCAGAAAAAGAAAAATCAGGAACAAATATAAAAGAATTCTTCGAAAATCAACTCCTCCCTCATCTAGGTTATACAATCTAGTGACTGAATATAAGCTCTGGTACGTGAACTTTGTATATAGAAATAAATGCTTTTATGGTAATTATTTTAGAGTACAATCTCAGTTATGTAAGCTTATGTATGGAAGATGCAGAAAATATCACAGCAATAATGTTAAGCAGTGGTGTGTGTTCAATAGAAGCCCTTTGGAGTTTCAAAACACTACTGCCATTGATCTAAATCAACCTCCTGAAGAAGATGAAATTAAAAGAGAAAGAACAACAATCACACATAATGTGTGTGGACGAAATATTTTACTGTCTGGAGACGTTGAATTGAACCCAGGTCCTGAAAGAATAAATAATACCCTAGTTATGAAAGAAATTTCTTTTAATAACACTGATTTTGTATTTAGATACACACTACTTAGGTACAGACTAAGACCACTAAATAACTCACAAATTTCTCGCTCGCTGTTTAGTTGATCTTTCTTATCAATAAAAAAGACAGACAGATGTAGCTGTGGTCATCAAACAGACTCTTTCCGTTAGTTGTATTGATTGCTAAAAAGAAGAAGTTTTTAGTTTTTCTTGTTTTTGTTAGTATTCTAAAAAACAATATCAGATCAGATTTTTCTCTATATCCTTTTATTACCATTGTTTGCCTTATCACATTGTCAAACTAATATGGGGATCCACCTGGCTATGCCTCGACCAATATATATCTCTCTAAAATCTTTCTCTATGTATAATCAGGGCAGTAATATTATAAATATCGTTTTATTTACTTTCTTTCCCTGGTCATATCTAATATGTAAAACCTCTGATTTTTAAGGGGTACTTGAATGAAAACGCCCCGTTTTTTGAAAGCCCGAATATTTCAAATATTTGAAGATAATATGATTCAATTACTATTATGAAAGCCAGATTGACATAAATATTTGCTTCGGAACCACTTGAAGTTGAGAAACTTTGGTTTAAAAACTAAAAGAACAATAGGGTTGAGTAAATGACTTCATTTACTCTCAACTTCGATGCTGATTCTGAAGAAAATATGTGTCTTGGCTACTGTTGGGGACATATGAATATGTTTAACCAACTTCCAAGTCGTTTCCAAAATCAGGGTGTTTTCATCTAAGTGCCCTTTTAAACAATCCGTTTCTAAATTGGCAGTAGACACATGCGGTTTACGACCGCCTTTTTTTTTTATATACCTGTCTGGCCACCTACGGTTGCTACCAGCTATCTTATCTGTTTGAAATTCAGACTACAGTATCATGGCAACGACGAATGACGCAAGACGACACTCCTACTTATCATAATTTCAAGCTAAGGGATGGAGTTAACTTTGAGCGTTTCTTGTCATTTTGATAAGTACTAAATAACAAGGTAAGTTTTATCTATATTGTTCGTTTTTTTGTGTGTGTAGAGTGTATATGTATGCTATCATGGTTGTGGTTTCAAAAAAAACTAACAAACGAAAAGACAAAAGTCCTCTCCATTACAGTAAAACGAAAGTGAAGCTTTATATTCTAGACTACTGTCGTTTGCACGGTTCAGTAACCTTTTGTGAATATTGTGATCTCAAAGAGGTAGGTAGGTTTAAATAGATGCAAACCGTTAGGCTATCAAGTTGGGAATGCGTTCTGAAATAAAATTCATGCGTTCTAGATGGCAATAAAGAGGTTTTGGGTATTTTACCGATCAAAGACTTGAAAAATAATACTGAATCGATTGATTCTCAACATCTGGAATCGAGAGAATATTAAATATTACCGGAACATATAAGGGTTTCTCGATGATATATCTTTTAAACAGTTTTCCCGAGTGTCTTCAATAAATACCTAGTGATATTTGTTTTTTCCTGGATTTCAAACTAGATAAAATGCGTTTATAAACTTAAAATCAATTATAAATTTGATTTGAAAAGTTGTCTTTACTGCGGACGTAAGATTTTCATTCGTTCGGTTCTTCTTGTTGACACTGAAAATAATCCAACTCGGAATTTCAAACTTTAAGTAACACTGGACTTGTGGGAAAGATTGAAGCTTATTATCTTATGGCTCAATTACACGGGCGATTTTTGCAATGGTTTGAGAAGTGATTTTTGCGGTGAATTTTGAAATACATAATAAATTTTGTCTTATGCTTCTAAAGAGACATTTGCCCTGGTAATCTTGGTGTCCGAATGAAAACTTTAAAAGTTCAACCTTTACTATTCTTGACCATGACCAAAATCGCTGCATAAATTGCACCTTAAATCGCTGCAAAATTTTCTCATGTAAACAGGCCTTTACACGTTCTAGACTCCACTTCAGGCGAAAATTTAAATTACTTTTTAGACCTCTTTTCATTCGTACAGCGCTCTATATGTTTACATAACTCGGGTGACAGTCATATGATAGGACTCTTTCTTTTGTATATAGACGAGTAATTCGAAAGAAATACGAATTTCGGGTCCAACTTAATAATTACTTCTACAGGTATTTTTGTGTTTTTTCTTTCGTTGCAGGAATTTCTGTTCATTTATCTAATTTTCGAAGGTAGATAATGAATCCTAGGAATAACTTGTGGCAAAATTTTAGCGATGTTTTGTGTGATTGGACTCGGAAATACGTCATAACTTAAAAGCCCTATCAACTCCTAACTGACAATAGATATTTTCTTTATAAATTTTCTTCATTTATAAATGTTTCTACATTTATATACTGTTTAGATATTTCTAGTCTAAACATTTTTAATAATAATGATGATGATGATGAAGATGAATGATACAATAAAACAGACGTCTGATGATAATAAAACAGTCTTTAAAGGGCAAGATTGACAGACTTTGTTTCTTTGCTGATATGTCAGTTCCATCGGAAAACAGAACGATTTAGCTGAAGGTTCTTCACTATAAACAAAGTGATAGAAGATATCACACGGTGGCGCGAAGATAGAAAGTTTATCTTCGCGAGTGGCACAAAAAATTCCTTAATAGTGAGCAAAAATAAGAAAATAAATAACACAGACCCTAGTCTTGATAATTTACGATATCTTGCTAAACCTTATCTAATATGAATTGTTTAATATTTGTAATATATCATCTGCAATATGCTTTTGACATTTTAAGCAGTGTGCGGTGTGCAGTGTAATGTACGAAGTGCCATATGTGTTGTGATCTTAAAGTGCATATGAACCCTTCGACAATACATTCAGTACTGGTTCTGAATAAAGTAAATAGTTGATTGGTAAAATATTTCTTGATTTGAGTGATGCGTCTCTAAGTTATGAAGGTTTATACTTCCAATATGCTAATGAGTGTGATGTCTATTAAGGCTTAATTAAATATACAAAATCAAACTGGTTCGTAGATACAGTATTTAAAAAGCATCATTATTTTACACATGGTTTACATGAAAGCTATTCAAAAATTTTATTTTCAAAATGGCCAGCATTTAGTATTACTAGTTAGTATTACTAGTTACAACAAAAACACTCAAATACCTTACCTGACGTCATCATCATAATGATGAAAGAAATATTTTACCAATCAACTATTTACTTTATGCAGAACCAGTACTGAATGTATTGTCAAAGGGTTCATTTGCACTTTAAATAGTGACGTAGAAATGACGTCCCTGCAAAACTGAGCTGTCATGAAGAAGCCCGCGAAAACCGACCAGTGAAAAATAAAAACCTGTCCACCATTGCAATACAAATATAAAACGCATTAGTTATCGTGTTACTGTTATCAAACTCTCATTAGCAACTTTATTCTTTTTCATTTGGTGGCCTGGAAGTCAATAATTTCAGGAGGAAAAGTGACACCTCAGTTTTGCAAATTTACTCGATTCTGATTGGCTAACATTTTCTCTCAGATGCTGGATGTGCATTGTGCGATGTAGGTACAATGTAAGACTGATTTGAAATATGTGAATATATGTATTTCTACTATTTGTGACGATTGTGCTTTTATACACTGACAACCCTTATGACAGTTATTTTATATCTTCATTAATTGCAGATTTGATCAGTTATTTCTTGGTTAAGTATTTGGATTACTGTTTCCATAGAAACAGTAATTCCCTGTTTGGCTCCAAATAATCATGAACTCCGAGAAGCTTGCTCTCCGTAAGAAAATACAAGACTCTTGTACATCATGTAGATTTCCCGAGGCATTAAAGTACTGTGAAGAGAGCTTGAAAAAAGCGAGAGAAACCGAAGACAAGATATGGGAAATGCAAGCATACAGCGACTTAGCAGATGTGCATTATTCATTATCAAGAATTCATGAGTCAATTGATTATTATCAGAAATGTTTGGTGATTGCTAATGAAATACAAGACAAGAAGGAGATGGCAAAAGTACATGATAACCTGGCTAATGCCTTTCAAAGGATAGAAAAGCCAGAGGAATCAATCAAGCACTGTGAAGAGCTTCTTAAAATCACCAATGATTCAAGTGACAAAAAATGTCAACAACGAGCCTACTTTCTTTTCGGGAATGCCTTAAAATCCTTAGGAAAGTACAAGACCTCCATGGATTATTATGATAGTTGTTTAGAAATTGCCAAGGAAATTGGCGACAAATTTATGCAGGGACATGCTTATGGGAACATCGGGGTTTTGTTTAAAGCACAAGGAAACTACCGAGAAGCCATCAAAAATCATAAGAAATGTCAGGACATCGCCATAGAAATGGGAAACCTACAAGTCGAGGCAAATGCTAATGGGAACTTGGGGGTTGCATATCGATTACTGGGTAAATATGACCAAGCAATTCAGTATCATGAAAAAAGTATAAATATCTATAGAAAGATAGGAGACAGGAAGGGAGAAGGGAATGCAATTGGCAGCAAGGGGAATGTTTACAAGGCATTAGGACAATACCAAAAAGCAATCGATTGCCACAAAGAAGGTTTGGAAATAGCGAAGGAAATTAAAAGCAAAGGCGGCGAGTTGAATGCGTTTGGACAGTTAGGAAGTGTCTATCAGTTTACAAGGGAATTCAAAAAGGCAAATGAATGCAATAATCAATGCCTTGAGATCGCTAAACACATTGGGGACAAAAATAGTGAAGCAAAAGCATATGGGCAGTTAGGTGATGGATATCAAGAATCACGAGAATACGATAAAGCCATTAAACACTACCAGAAATTCTTTAACATCGCCAAAGAAATTGGAGATAAAAATGGGCAGATGGTTGCTTTAGGTAACCTGGGCAATGTCTATTGCTTATCTGGGATGTACGAAACGTCGATCGATTCTACCCAAGAATGTCTCGATTTAGCTAAAGAGATGGACGATAAATGTGGGCAGGCAAAGGCTTGTTTTTCATTCGGTCATTGCTATTGTGTGTTAAGCTACAAACAAAATGGCGAATGGAATGGAAAAGATCGGCACGCTTTATTGCGTGAATCAGAGAATTACCTCAAGGAGAGTCTTCAAAACTTTGAATGGATTTTTGATAATTTGGAGAAAGGGCAAGATCAATTCAAGATCTCGATTGTCGACACGTTTGTCGACGCGTACAAACTACTGACGACAGTATACATCAAGATGCAGCTAAATGAAACGGCACTTCTAACGTGTGACCAAGGTAGAGCTCGTGCCTTGAGTGATCTTTTGGCGACCAAATACGAAATGGAAATGGACACAGGCCCTCGAAGGCGATTAGAATACTCTGATGTTGAGAGAATTTTGTCGACTCCAAGCTCCTGCATTTTGTTTTTTGGAATAGTTATGCGGCCTCATAAGACGATAGACAATATCATTACAGAAGGTGGCGTGGCTACTTGGTTAATAACACACGACAATCTACTTTTTATGACACATGACAGTGAATTTGATAAGTTCAGGTTTTCGTCCCAAAAACCTGCAAAGGAATACGTCAATTATCTTGTGAATCAGGCGTTCACTGAAATGGGGGTTAGACGAACTGTGGATTGCGAAGATCGATCGCTAGGCACCAACTTGGACACAAGATACATAGAAGATGTGAAGTGTGATGAAGAACCCGCTTTGGAGAAACTGTTTGATATGTATGTGTCTCCAATACAAGACAAGCTCGCTACTCAGGAAGAGATCGTCATCATTCCTGATGGAGGACTTTTCACCGTTCCATTTGCTGCTCTCAAAGATCCAAAAACAAAGTCATATTTCTTTAATGATAAGCGAATTAGACTCGCACCTTCACTGACCACATTGAAAATTTTAAGAGAATCCTCAGTGGACTCCAAGAGAACGACAGGCGCGCTAATCGTTGGAGATCCTGAAGTGGGAAAAGTAATGTTTCAAGATAGAGAAAAACATTTTTGTCGACTGCCAGGAGCGAAGAGTGAAGCCGAAATGATCGCTAAGATGCTTGACGAGAACGCAATTACAGGGTCACAAGCAACCAAACAAATCATCAAGCAAAGATTACAAGAAGAAGTAGCTGTTGTACACTTTGCGGCACACGGCAGCACTGAAGGAGAAATTGCATTGACACCGGATACATCTGTAGTAGACGGCAGTATCCCACAAGAAAAAGATTACCTGTTAACAATGAAAGAAGTCCAAGAGATCAGTATCAAGGCACATCTAGTCGTGTTAAGCTGTTGTCACAGTGGTCGTGGTGAGATCAAGGCAGAGGGCGTGATAGGAATGAGTCGTGCTTTCTTAGCTGCAGGAGCTCGGGCTGTCGTTGGATCACTGTGGGCCATCGCTGACCAAGCAACGATGGAGTTCATGAAGAGATTCTACACACATCTCAAGGAAAGAGAAAGTGCTAGTTCAAGTCTTCTTAAAGCCATGCAAGACATGAGGAATACACGTGAGTATGAAGATCCAAGGTTTTGGGCTCCTTTCTTTTTGATTGGCGACGACGTCACAATTTTCTAAAAAAATACGGTAGCTGGGTCAGGTTACTGATATTTCTTGACAACATGTCAAAATTCAAGGTCACTAGTACCCCCCCCCCCGGTTATTTGAATTCACGTTATACTTGTCTGCTTATCTTGTCTAACAATTTTTCACTGAAGGCAAAGTGAATATCAGTGAATATTTACAATGACATAGTTAAGGTAAATATTCACCATATTTACTGAGCCTGAGGTGAATTGCTTTAGCATAATTTGATTCTTAATAAATACTTAATAATACTGAATATCAAAGAAAAGAGAAAAGTCCTACAACTTGGATATTGGTAACTAAAACGTTAAAGAAAAGTATAATATATTAGGGAATGAGTAAGTAAATGTATCGGTTGTAACTGACGATGGCAGAAGTCGCTGCTAAAACATGTTTTGCAAATTAAAGGGTATGCTATTAGTTGCTATCAGTTTACTGAGTACAACACCATCCTGAAATGAATGAATGAAATTAAGTATGTATAAATGCTTGAATGAACAATGAATGAATGAAGAAACAAGTAAAAAATGGATGGGAAAGAAATGGGGAAAAAATATTGAGTTCATTAGAAAGGATGAGCAAGCAAACAAATAAAGAGATTAGCTTGAATGAAAAGATGGATGAACGATAAATGGATGAATCATTAAATGAATGAAATAAACAAATAATAAAAAAAATCAAATGGATGAATGAATGAAAAAATGAATGAATGGATGGATGCACATAATTGTTTATATACAATTATTCACCAGCCATTGTCGATATTCCTAATGCAGCACCAAGAGTTATAGCAATGTTCTTTCCCTTGATTAAAAAAAAACAATATTAGACATCAAGTCTCAATATGTTACATGAACGATATTAACTTGAATATGCTGTAGCTGCAATTATCAATGTAATATATCTATATATACATGCTGCTGCATCATTATAGCATACCTAGAAATCCAAAGCCAATAGAGGCTTTGCACCATCATGTGACCAGCATGACAGGAGGCGCAACAATAGAGTATTTTTCCCCTGGGAAACTGAATTCTTTCTCGTGTAAATCGAATGATACCAGATTCCATTGTTCCTGCCTCCTGTCATCGCTGCCATCACATGATGGTGCAAAGCCTCTATAAATGGAATTGCACTGTGAAATGAAGCTAAACAGAACAAAAAATAATTGGTACATGGGTCAATCTGTTGTCAATCTACAGGAGGATTAATGGATGCCCTATTGTAGTGAGCATGCCACTAAGCACAGCATGAGTGAAAAACGTCTGTGCATGCTCTGAATCCATATGCAAATTACTCAAAACATGTAAATTTGACTTTCAAACATGCCTGATAAATTAGACTTTAGAAAATGCCAAAACTTAGTATTCATGCTTGAAACTTAAGGCTAATTTTTTCATATTCATGTTTTTTAATACAGTATCTTGGTCTAACAAAAGTATACTCATGATGTTTTTTGTATTCTTGGAGAAAACAACAGTTATTTTCTCACTCAAATTCTTAGAAAACGTGCTAAAATGCACGCATGTGCAAACATTTTTCTCTAGTCTCACTAAACACTGCTTGTATAACTTAAAGCACCTTCACTGGTCTTGGCAGTCTAGAGGCCCATAATTTAAAGGTCTAATAACGTGCAGAATCATTGTCGATCATGATGAAGTAGGTTTTGGTAACCATCAATCAAGGCATTTCAATGATATTCCATATTGATATTCCATAGTGCCTAGGGACATGCTTTTGAAAACTTTTTTTTTCCAAAACATTTGTCTACTTTTTATATATCTACCAAAACCCTTTGTCACAAAGTATAGGATTCTGCACATGCTAAGTGCCATAGTAGTAAAGTATGGACATTTAAAGTATGAATAGAAATAAAGTTTGATGATTAAATATATAATTAAAGAATTAGAAAGATTGTCTTACCATTGTCTTGGTGTTGTTTCAAAGCTTCTTGAAGAAAACTTCTTTCTTTGGTAGTCAACGAAGAGACAAAGGAATCCACCTCTGAAACATTACAAATCTTCACGATTCCTGATCATTTGCCACTCATGTATAACTGTCTAATAACTTGATGTTTTGAAGTGGAGAACTAAAATGAAATATCCAGGGATATTCTACTATATCCACTGGGTTCAAGTAAACAATACCACAGGAATCACAAACTTCAAGATCAAAACATGGTGAGGCTTCACTTGATGCATTTCCTGTCTGGTGCATAATATCAATTTGCCTATACAATATTCTTTCTGTATCAAGAACATTGTGGTCAGTGTTTGGCCATTATTTGGAGCAGAAAATGAGATTTCAGCAATACCTCTTTTTGAAACCGGCACAGGTATAATAGCTTGTCCACATGTTGAGGTGGTTGGATGAGATGGATGTATTTTTGCAGAAACAGATCCCACACAGATTTTGTGCTTCTTTGTCTGAGGTCCTCAGCACATTTAAAATTAAACACATACTTCAGTATAGCCTCTGTCTCACTGCAGACCCAAAATCATGTTCTTTTAAATTTTTAATTGGACACAACTGACATCATTGGCACTTTCCTTCTTCAAAATACAAACAAACATTTAATATTTAAGTGAAGTATATATAATTTAGTTTCCTGAGTGCTGCTAGCCATCAGTTTTTGAACAGATCTTATAAAACTAATTGCAATCCTCCATCAATCACAAGAACCTGAGAAAAGAAATCAAGTTACATAAAGATTTCAAACTTAAAACAAAATACAAAATGAAAATATGACAGACCCCTGGGAGAAAAATAGCTAGGGGTAATTTGTTACTAAAGCAATAAATTAGAAGCTGAAAAAGAAAACCATCAGAGGGGAGGGATAGGGGGCTATGGTCCCATTTTTTGGTCAATGTTACGTTATTGAGATTTACTTCGGGTATAAAAATCCAATATCAACAGCATTATAAGGTTAACCCATCATACTCCTTCCCTGTCCCTACCTAGGACCATTATTTGACCTCATTGATAGTAAAAAAATGTCCTAATTTCCATTCACCCCAGCATGAAATTGTCTACCCACCTGTCCTGTTATATATGATGACTGCACAAGAAAACAAACGCCATGAGCTATTTCTGTTGCCTTTCCAAATCTCTTCAATGGAACCAAAGACCTGTATGAAGCACCTTTATCAGATTCACTGTTGATAAGATCAGCAGTCATTTTTGATTCCACTAATCCTGGTGCTACAAGATTCACCTGGACTCCTTTTGATGCAACTTCTTTAGCAAGAGATGTTGTAAGACCTACCAATCCTGTATTTGTAATAAAAAAAAATAATTGAAAATTAAGGTCTATAGCATCCCAGGTAAATAACTTGGCTGAACCAACTGAACCGTCTACTCCCCTCCCCCCCCACCCCCCAAAAGACACTAAAGAATTCCTGCAACCTCTATATGTAGACTTGTCCTTTATTAGCACAAGTCTTCCCAGTTACATAACTTGCCCCTGCACCACTGGAATTTTCTCCCCTCCCTACTCCCCCCTCCCCCCCCCAAAAAAAAACACTAAACAGAATTCGTGGTTTCACCATTTTCCATGCATTGGTTCACTGGTCAAACACAAGGCATTCAGTCGAGGTTGCAAGGTCAAATTTGAATAATCCTTTGAAAGTACCTTGGCGCCTCGATTGAGCGCTGTGTTTGGCCAGTGAACCAATGTATGGAAAATGGTGGATGAGCTCCAAAAGAGACTCCTTTGATACCTGATTTACTAGCACTGTAAATGCTTTGCCCAGTGTTCCCTTTAAGACCAACAACACTTCCGATGTTAACAATAGATCCTTGTCTTCTTTTTATCATTGATTTTAGAACAGCCTTGCATGAGTACATCGATCCCAACAGGTTCGTAGAGACGATGTTGTCAATATCGTTTAATTTAGCTCTCAACAAAAGACCATCTTTGTTCACTCCTGCTGCATTAACAAGTACATTTATATCCCCAGCTGTAGCTTCTATTTGCGAGATTGTTGCTTCAACAGAGCTGTAGTTTGTCACATCACAACTAAAACTGGCATGGTTTTGTCTCTGCGAAGTGTGGCATAACAATTGCACCGTTTCAAGCGCTTTTTTGCCGTCTCTTCCCACTGCAATGACTTTTCCTCCTCTTTTTGCTAGCTCTTTGCAGATGGCTTTTCCTATTCCCGAAGAACCACCAAAAACTACGCAGACTTTTTTATTTATTCCTCTACAAGCTCCATTCATCCTTTCAAATGAAGAAATCTACCAGGCATACTAGACTGACAATGCATTATGGGTAATATTCTCGGAGAATTTCACTATCCCTTGCTTTTCCTCCCCAACTACCCGGAGTGAGGGGCGATTAGTAGGAGGTGGCGACAGGCAAAATACCGAGTCTAAAAGCACTTCTACAATTGCCCTATTTCACTATGACGTCACATCAAACAATCTATTGTTTAAACGCAAAGGGAGGGGGTCAAATCAACGCAAATTCACCAAAAATTGTTCTAAATTGTTCGTATCAATCCACGAAGAGAAGTAGAATAGCCAGCAAACGCTCAGAATATTTTTTAGTACATATTAACACGTATTACATCTGAAAACCAGGACATTTTAGATTAAACTGTTTCGCTAGGAGCAAATTTTGTTGAACTTTCTATTGGATTTGGCGATTCTATCCCCCACATAAACAAGCAGTGACGGGGTGCAGGGGGTGCGCGCCCCTCCCTGGTTCCACTTTGTGCCTCTACTTCGAAGATAATCAATACTGTTTTTCCCTTTGATTCTAAGAGTGCACCCCTCCCTGGATTAACTTTGTGCGCGGCATCCCTCCCTGAACAAAATCCTGGATCCGCCCCTGTTACTCATAACTGATATAAACAGAGAAAATATAGCAGTATAAAGAATAAAATACTGAGAAAGCGATCCAAGAGGAGTAATTTTCTGTTTAGTTTTCTTAATTTAGCCGGAGAAAACCTGTAGTTAGTAAAAAAAAAGCCCAGCTGAGAAAGGTTATCGCTTACATGGGTTGCATAACCATATGAATCACTCAAGCATTTCTTTATATTTCATTTTCTATTTCAATAATAGAATATAGACACCGACTAGACTTTAGTTTCCTGTTTCATTGACCTGCACTTCCGACGTCATTTTGTAACGGTCTACCCGCCAAATGTTTTGCCCAGTTTTGCAACGGCAGATTAAACAGATAACTTCGATCAATGTTGTACCTCATAGTCTTATTTCTGGAGTCGTGGTTCTGTTTACAATCAATTAACATAATATATAGTCTACAATGTTCATGGGCGGCACAGTATTGTGTCAAGTGGAGTCTTTGTTTCGATCTTGGAAGCGCTCTTGCGTGCGTGGTAGTGTGTTAACAAATATTATAACATCTAAAAATAAAGCTGTTGAAAATGGTTTTTGCTCCCGGAACTTCGACGTTCCCGAAGTTAAGTAAAAAACCATCCACTTAAAACCACGTCCGACTCATAAAGTACAAACTTCTGGCACTATAGTTTGGTATATAGCTGTGGCGGATTTAGGGGGGGTTCATTGGGTGCAAATGAACCCCCCTCACCGGCCGGTACCTTGGATTTTTTATATATTTTTAAAATAGATAAATAAAAGTATGGTACTAACTCATGAGATTTAATATGAGATGGGACTGGTGGATAGGTTATCCTTATCAGGAGCGCCCCTAGGCCAGTGATGTGCCTCATGGGAAAAATGATGATGCAAGAGAACGTTATTGTTGTGCCGAGATTTGCAAAATTGAACCTCCCCCTCTTAAAGTCCATGATCCCCCACTGTATAACTCTTTCTATTCTACTCGTTACCAGTTTGGGCGTGGCACTTTGTACAAAGATGATTTACGTATTTGTTACGTCAAGGTCATTACATCTGTTATGAGCATAAAGGTCAGAGCCTTTTTAAATTTCTATTTTAAGTTTCCCCCCCAAAGAAATGGAAAACGGTAAGGACTACTCGTAACTTTTAATTTCCGTTAGAGTTTCTATTAATGTATGTGTTATTTTATTTCATATTAATATTTTTACTCGTTTTGAGGTCAAAAATGGAAATATCAGCCTTTTTAAAAATCCGAAGCATAATTTTTCTCAGTTTCAGACAGCAATAATTTTACGGTAATTTTTTATCGCTTACTAACTAATCTTCTCAGTTCCTATTTATCTTTTTTTTCCCCAAAGTATTACACAAAACTTTAAAACTACCTGTGCATTCAATTGAATAGTTTTGATTTATATATTTTGACAGCAACTGTACTTTCTAACTGGAGAGCTATCACCTTGAGAAAAATGTAAGACCAGGGACGGCGGAACCAGGGGGGCTGGGGAGGCTTTAGCCCCCTCACTTTTTGTGAAATTTTAATACATCTTCACTAAACTCAGCCCCCCCCCCAACCTTGCCATACAATGTTACTATTGAGCCCCCCCAATCAAAAAACTGCTCCGCCGTCCCTGAAGACAACTTTTCATGTCATTCGGCATCCTCTTAGCTCTACCACTCTTTATTCGCTTTTTATTCATTTCTCAAAGACACCTATGGATCACCATGCTTTTTTTAACGAAGGTTGTGTTTTCCTAATACTATGAAATCCTTCTAGTTCAACGAACCGTAAAACGTGTGGAAATAATGTTTTATTCCCAAAATACGAAATTAAAAAGTGGACAATTGTGTTATAAACTTAATAACAATATTTTCGAATAATAGTAACTGCTAATAATTCAATAGCAATACCAGGCAACTGACATCACATATACAAACGATCCTGAATGATAATAAGACTCCTGAAATGAGAAAGATATAGGAGAGAGATATCCATCTTTTTAAAGCAGAGTCTGCGCTTTTTTTCTTTTTGTAATTCTACCTTCAAAAAACGACCCGATGAAAGTCGGCGCCGAAAATCGTATCAGAATTTATGGCTAGATGACCAAGGCAAGCTTAAACCGTTGGTGCTCAAACTGCGGACTTCTTCGAATGGGTGCGAAATTTTAACTGTCATTACTAGTTTTGAAGATTTGTAGTTTCTTGAATATTTTACACTGACAAGAAGCAGTAAAAATAATAATTTATTCATAATAATATTTAATAAAAATTTACTTTTAGGCACTACCGAGTTGCTCGAAGCGGCAAATCGAAAAGGTTCCACACACAAACAAATCTAAACGAATATCAAAAACACACACACACTGAAAAACAAAGCAACAAAAACAAAACAAAAAAACCTGGAAAAATGTCGTTTTCTGACAGGCTGAAATTTCCGACGAATTAACCGTTCTCATAATGACTGACGAGCGCACGAAAGAGGCCACCCAGTCATCCTGCACTCAAGGCTAAGCACGAGGCTGCTTATTCAAAACGAAGGTGGATACCGCAAATTCAGGTAAAAAAAAAAAGGTTAATTTCTATAGTTTTCTTCCATGGACGCATTTCAAGTGCTTTTAAATCTTTTATTGTGAGATAATGACCGGGTGATCTGGTTTTCGTGTACTTGTCAGCCATTATGAGAGTGGTGTATGGAGATGTGTAACTAGGCTGTATACGCAACGGTGATGGTTCCATAATAATACACTAGTTCAGTTTCAAATTCTCATCTTTGTTAAGTTTATCCTTTTAGCGTTAAATGTTCATGTTTTAAACAATGAATGTCTGTAGCACATAATGTACATATGCTAAAAGCCTGGACTAACGACTGGCTAAATGAGCCTGTAATCAAGGAAGACAGCGTTATTCAATACATAGACAAAACATTTCATTCATGAGTTCCCAATGCCGTTTGCACAATAGCATCATATTATATCAGGATATTGAATCTATTTTCTTGTCTTGTCACGAACCACTGAATGTTATGTACATAGCCTCGCATTGAAACCTTTGTGCATGACAAGCTAACCATATTCTCACGAGGAAATCAAAAACTCAATAAGGAAAAGAAGTAGTCAGATAGTGGTATAGTTAAACCCGTACGCCATATCGCCGAAGTAGCCTATATCGGTTAAAGCTAAGAATATAATCAACCTCCGTCAAAACAGAGTTCAATATTTATAATTTCAGAGGAAGATACCATATACAAGAAAGCGAAAACAGGCTTCGAATTACATCGCGAAATCCACTTCAAAAACCAATGCATTCTGCCCAGTAGTCCGTTTAATTTAAGTGGTATAGAATTGTCTTGTACCAGTTCGTCAATGGCCTTGTTTGGTATGCCTAGGTTATAATAATTCAGATTGCAAAAGATAGTATAAACGATGAAAGAGGAGATATAAAGAAAGGAGGGAAAAGAGAAGTAAAAGGAAAACAGACGAACGAAACTGTTTCCTCGTATTTAATGTTTCAGAAAACGAAAAATAAGATTTACGGAAGAGGATAGGGCTGGAAAAGTTCCTTGCTAGAAAAACGTCACAAAAAATACAAACACATTGAGAATCGGGGGAATTTGCTGAAATCCCCCCCCCCCCCCCCCCCCCCTACACACACACACACACACACACACCCACCAAAAAAAGCTAAAATATCTCCTACCACACCACCCCTGACTACTTTTCCAATGCTTTCTCTGATTTGATTGGTTCTTAGAAAAACCATTTAAGAGCCCGTACGTAGCCGTATGAAGTTTCCTCCTCGTTTACATTTCAATATCTATTATTTACAAGTTAAACATTACCACTCAGTGGATGACTTAGTTTTCATATGACGGCTTGGTAAAACGGCTGCCAGTAATTTCAGTGGCCTCTAGCTGAGTTTTAAAATCTAAAATATATCAGCTCTTTTATTTCCAAATGTGCTTTAATATATTAGAACTAAAGGTTTTTAAAAAAATCGATCTATAATATCTTGTGAGGGGATTTACAAAAGTAAGATAGTGAGTGTGTAACGATGTGAATGTTGTGTCTAGTGATGTTTATTATGACTTTTTATGATTATTATTATTCAATCAGTGTATTTTATCAGGTCGTTTTATGGTGGTTTTTTTTAAGGTAAAAAAACCCAAGAAGGATGAGGGAAAGGTACCG
This sequence comes from Actinia tenebrosa, assembly GCF_029948245.1. Lineage (NCBI taxonomy): Eukaryota > Metazoa > Cnidaria > Anthozoa > Actiniaria > Actiniidae > Actinia > Actinia tenebrosa. The sequence continues at coordinate 17,551,611 of NW_028292578.1, forward strand.
GTATTAAACCACCGTATATATATTTTTAATTGGCTCAGTTCTTATTTGAATTGGAAAAAGAAGTCGAAATGGATCTGCAGCAGATGAAAACTAGGAAGGACGTAGAAGGAATAAAAAAATGGTAATCCCAAGAAAGAAAATTGACAACAACAACAACAACAAAATAAAATAAAAAATAAAAATAGAGAAAGAATTAAATACATAGAAATAGATAAAGAATGAATGCACGAATAAAAGAGAAACAAACAAACAAAAATAAATGAATGCGAGAGAAGCTAAAATAAATATAAGTAAAAGAATGAAAGAACTGAAAGAAAGAAAGAAAGAAAGAAAGAAAGTGAGAAAGAAAGAAAGAAAGAAAGAAAGAAAGAAGGGAAGAAAGAAAGAAAGAAAAGAAAGAAAGAAAGAAAGAAAGAAAAAAGAAAGAAAGAAAGAAAATAGAAAGAAAGAAAGAAAAAAAAAAAAAAAAAAAAAAAAAGAAAAAAAAAAAAAAAAAAAAAAAAAAAGAAAGAAAGAAAGTTGAATCGAAATATGCAGAATCTAAACATCTAACAGCTATCAATAATCATTAAAAGCTTTCAATAACAATTATGCAAATTAAAAGGACATACCTAGCAACAGACATAAAAGCCTACTTGAAAACTAGAAAAGAAATTATAGGATAACCTAAAATAACTGATCAATAAATTTATGTATCAATTCTGTGACTCTAAACTTAAAATTCGTAAATGAAACGTTAAAATTGGTACAAATTAGTTATTATTTTAATGTAGATGAGAGTCATAAATATTTACATCGTTATTGTCGAAATATTACTCTACTTGCTCGCATTTATTGTCAAGGAAGGATATATATTTTTATTGTGTCTATCATATTAGGATCTGCGATGGAAATTATAAAAGCTTTAGTATTTACATTTTGATAAATGTTTAAGACTTCAAATTTTTTATCTTGTTGTGGTAACAAAACGACCGGCAGACAATTGCTTGAGTTAAAAAAATGAAGATGGAGTTCTTTGTAAAAGCAGAAACTGCAAAGCGCTTTCAAAGAAAACAAAACACGCGTTCAACATGTGTGGGGGGAAATTCCCTTTTTTTTTTTTTTTTTTTTTTTTCGAAAAGATAAAATATTTAAGCCTTTTAAGCTCGATTCTCAACGGCAAATTTAAGTTCAAATCACCAATTTAATTGATTACAGTGTTGTAAAGGTAAAAGACAAACATTTCTGAAAAATGTATTTTATGAATACAAAAATTATGAGATAACATAGAAAGGGAATGGATTATGGTCATTTTCAATATGTTTGCAGCCGTTTGCGATGTTCCCTGATTCAGAAATGTCCAAAATATTCATATCAGTGGTTTTCAAAACGAAAATAACTGAAAATGGAATGACTTTTGTTTGCAATTGAGACTTTTTGAGCAAAAATGTTGGAAAATCTAAATTATTTTATTCTGATAGAAAAAAACACTATAGAATGAAGGAAACATTTACAAAGCCGAGATCTTACGGTACCAGCGCACAACAATCATTATTCAAATGTACTAATACAGCAGAGATATTTTTGACATTATTGTTCACTGAAACCATTAAAAACCTTCATAAAATTCAATTATAAATCTTTTCCTTTTTATTTCGTACATTTTAGTAAAATTTTCTTTGCTGTAAATACAAAAATCATCATGTATATTTTTTGAAAATAAATCTTTACTATCTAAATTATTTTACTGAGTCGTCAAGAGCGTAGTATGGTACTTTGTGGTGTCGTAAATATCTTTGTACTTATGTCTGAAACGTTTTTTCGCTTTCCCTCTTCTTTTGCTGTTTTACTCATGAGTTTTCCATTAAAGATTGAGTCGAAGAAAATTTTTCGGGCAATCAATAATAATTGGTGATGTGTTGATGGAAAGAAAACTCCAGTTAAAGCCGAATACTCATACCGCGCTTGGATGAATTCAATAATAACACTTTTAAAATCGTATATTTTCAGCAACGGGTTAGTTTTTAGCTAAAAATCAGTCATATAACTATGAATTTTCAAGAAATATATCTACCGACTGATGATATTCAAGATAAATTGTCAAAAAAGCACCGCGACTGACCCGAATCACGCAAAAGCCACTTTAATTTTTACTCAGCAGCCTTCTTATACAGCCCTGATTTTTAAGTTATTTTATACTTAAATAAGGGTTATAAAGGATGAAAAATATTCCTAGAACTTGCTTTTTTTAGTCATTGACTTCAGAATGCTCAAAACTTAGGAAAAAGGAAGAAAATACTTTAGTCTTTATTTTCTTCTGAAAGGGCACGATTATTTTTGTTGGTAGGTCATGTTTGGCAAAGAAACCGAGTTGTGGATATGCGTTTTTCTTTGGCAAACACAACAGTTTCTCGGCTATGGAGATCTGTGTTTGGTTTAATGATGAATAGCAAGAAATATTGGATCATTTAAAGCCTGGTTTTTCAGTGATGTAAAATATCTCTCTTAATTTTCGAAAAGGGTGGCAATTTTGCTTTTATTACCAAACCCTGTGGTTGTCGACTTAATCAAAACCATTAGGTCTTCGCTTTGTGACGTAGGCCTAGTATATTGAACGAACTTTCGAGTTTGCATTCTTTAACGAGTAATATAAGCGTCTCTATACGAATTAAAGCAACAAAAAATAAGTAAACAACTTGAATTGAATATTGGGGAAATCGAAAATGGCAATTTAGTATCCGAAAAAAGCTTTCTTCCGCGAAAAAATCTTGTTTCTTTCACTCTTAATTGAAAATTCTGGTCTTGCGGAAAAGATTCCGGTGGTTTTGCATAATAATAGATTTATCACGTGGTTCAATTGTTCTTTGGCATGTGATTGGCAGTTTAGATAAACGGCAGGCGATCTTATTGTTTCTCAAATTCATTTCTGTAGGGAAGAGTGTTGAAGAAATCAGTTCTCGTCTGGTAAGGTTTTTGAAATCTTGTTTTGGAAAGGTTATCTAACTCAAATTTCAACCTAAATGACCCAAGAAGGTTGACTAGTACTTAAACGTCCTTTGTGTGACAAATTTTGCTAGATATTTGCGTTGTTCGGGTTATTTCAAAAGTGGGTTGTTTCAACTCAATCTACTCTGAGATGTAAAGCAATGACTTAAAATTTGTCACTTTTATAGATGTTAAGACAGTCTTTTAAGGGACTTTCTCGCTAGATCAAAAATTCTTGGGTCGTTTATAGAATAATCACATTCTTAATAATTCTATTAGGTAAAAAGGTAAGTAGAAATTTAACTAACTACAAAATAACACAGAAAATAAGAGCTACCACCAGAGGAAAGAAGAAACACAGGCTTCATGCATGGAAGTGAGGTCAAGTATTTCTAAAAAAGCTCAAACCCAATCCGTTCTTCGTTTTACGTGAAAAGCCAACTACCACAAAATACTGGCAAAGACTTGAAAAGCTCTGGGGTTTTTCTCAATAGCGAAATATCGGCAACAGAGAGACCATTTCTTAAAAGGAAAGTCACATTACAATAAAACTGATTGATATTCCGAACCCGGCAAAACACTTGAAGCGTGCTAACACTTCGATCACCATAAATAAAGCAAGTCATTTTTCGCGGTAATAAAAATACGCTATTGCTTCCAAACTGGCAGAGATATTCACCGATGAAATAATATCTCTTGTCTCAAAATAAGCCAAGTAATAAAAAAAGTGTTTCAAAGGTAAAAAAATTTGATACATGTGAAGGAAATCTCGAGAAGGGTTTTTCTTAAACTTGGTACTTTCAACGGACTGGTTTCGGAAATAAAATTCAATGTAAAATAATTTTTAATGTCGAATAAATAAAAGGCGAAAATTTTTTTATCGTCGGCAATTATGGAAGAAAATACCGAAATAATTTTTACGTTCAGGCCGTGGAGTTTTTATTTCATTTTTGTTATCCGGGTTAAATAAAAGGAAAGTTCTTTGTTTTGTATCTCATGGCCAACAGTAGGCGAAAAGTAAAAGCGAAAAACCAAATATTCATAAGTTTTGATCCTTGTTCGTGTTTGCACTAAATGCTCTCCATAACGCAAGGACGATAACGAGATATCAAAACAAACACAACTGGTTTTGAAATTCATTGAAAAAGATCGAAAATCCAATGGAATCATAACCTTTTATTTTTGACGAAAGACGAGAAGTATTATTCCCGTTTTAAACGCCAAGACAAAATATATTTTTTGACGAGTACCAGGACATAAAGGAGTGCGGTTTTTTCGTCTTGACGATAAGCGTGTATGATCTTTCTTTTTAAAAAGCTTTTCCTTTCGTTTCTAGGTTGAATTTAAATATCTATCCTTCGTTTAATAAATTGGAGGCTTTCGACTTTTTCGAAAAGTCTGCATGACATAAGATTGCTAAGACAACGGTGTCAAAAATTAATTCTTAAATTTATGCGGACTACGTTTCACTTTCTTTAGCAATAGTGTAGCAAGACGGTAAGACCATCAATGTAATAGGTTTTTTTTTACTATTGTCAGAAAGCAGAAAGTAAATCAAACAATGAAAGTACAAAAACCAAGTGAAATATCAAAGACGTTTTTTTAGCGCGTTTGGGTTAAAACGCAAGAGCTGAAACCGGGAAAAAATTTAAATAGGGAAACACTGTATGATCTTTACGCCTTTGGGATTTTGGCTTTACGGTCTGTTAAAGACGCATTCTTGCTAATTGTTTTTTGTTTTTTGTTTGCTACGGCAAAAGGACGAATCTTTATTTATAAAATATTTGCTTTCGGGGGTAAAAACACTACGAAAGTTTTCGTTTTTGTAAAACTTTCTCCAAAGGACATGTGGGCAGCTGCCATCACGTGACTTTGGACAAAAAAACACCTGGTCATAGCACAAAAGACGATATTTTACCCATCGTGTGTACGCTTTGAATAAACTATATCATTTAGTCAAAATATTTTTTCTTTATTTATCTAAACTCTAAGCATAAAGTTTATTTCGAAATCAAATACAAAAGGCTTTGTTTCTTTGGGTGTTTTATAAAACTTGAAAACAAATAATATGAAAATATTACAAGAAACGGCTACAAATTTATTCATACTGAAGCAGAATAATATACCAAAAAGAAGGTGTATCATTTTACAGACATTTGAATAAATGAGTCAGAGACTTAACACACTCAGAATGTTTCTCTTGCCTTAAAAAAAGCTATAAAATTATTATTCCTAAACTTTTGGAAAGTACCACATTTACTGTTTTATTAAAGTGACTTTTTTTGTTTTCAAAAGCATGATATCTTTTATATCCAGTTAAAGCTGCTGGTGTGTTAATAAAAATATCAATTGTGAACTAGACTTTTTTGATTTAGACAAGTTTTTTTCTACAAGTTTTCTAAATTGTACCTTGGTTTATTTTTTCTAAATTGAACCTACTAGAACTTTCAAACTGAACAATCTTTTTTCCAAGTTGGAAAGAAAATAACAATAAAAAAATATATATTGAAAAATATACAAAATGACATTTTATGTCATAATTTCATCCTAATATCTATTAGTCTTCCACAACCAAGATTTTCTCAAAAGGTAAAATGTCAATCAATCATAACTAATGATGTATTCCAATCTTTATAACTTTTTATTTGAATTTTTGATACAGTAATTGAAAGATATTTCTTTTTAAAATTCAAAACTGATATTTTCTAAAAAAGGAGAAAAGAAGACCTGCAATTTTAAAGAACATCATCAATTTTAGGAAGAATGAATAGTGGCTTGTTTGGGTTTTTAATGAGGTTTTTGTTGAGGTTTAATCCCTTTACAAACAGTAATATTAAGTCAAAAACAGTGTTTGAACTTGTAAATAATAAATTTGAAGTCTGGCTATAATGTTTTTAATCCAGTTATCTAGAAGTCAAATATCTTGTCATAAGAGGTTTCTGAAACCCAGTTTTTGAGTAGGTCTGGATCCAAAGGATCTTGGAACTGGCTAGCTATAAAATTATGATACATGTACATGAACAATAATGAATTAGTTGCAAGTTTCTGTGAGGGACATCGTCTGAGTTACATATCAAATCATAACTGATCATAATATTTATCTAACATTAGCTGATGTCTAAATTAAACTTGTTTAAATAAAGCTTTCTGTCTGTCTGTAAAGGGTTAAGTGAGGGTGTAGGTTTATTTTACACGTTTAAAATACCCAATTCTCAGGCCTTATTACCTTAATAAACCATGTTCTTTAAATGTTAAAGATGAAAGTTTTAGATATTATGAAACATCTCGGTTGTGTTGATATTAAGAGTCTTAAAATGGTAATTTCTAAGATAGAATGATTAATTAGTTGGTTTAATAATCCTTCAAATAGCCCTAAGCAATATTTATTTTTCATGTATGCCAAATTCATACATGTACATTTACGGCTTTTAACAAATTATCATGCATTTGGAAGCTCTATCAAGTTTAATATTAAGTTGCGCGGTTATTAAAATTTGCATCACCAATTTATACCAACATAATGACAGGAATGAATGTTTTTAGATAATGATATAATAATGATGTTAGCATCTTCAAGTTAAATTTTTGTTTATAGAGGTAAATAATCTATAGACATGCACTGTATAGAAGACACCTTCTAGTAATAGTTTAATAAGGTCAAGATAAATTGTTTATGTCAGGCTGTAAGTTGTCCAAATAACTGATTTGCTAATATTAACAATTGAAGTATAATATTATTAGTAGCAGTGTAAGATTTAATGATAACAAGAGGTACTTCCTTAAAACACCCAACAATGACATAACATTATACATGATATTAGAAAATTAAACATTTCAAAGCTATCAATCTGATTGTCAATATTTCTAAGAGAATGGCAAATAATCCGAAATAGGAAAACATTGCATCAAGATGAAAAAAAGTCTACTCCCAGTTTCATACACACTTGTACACAATGCTGCATGTTAGCTAAATTCATTTGTTGATTCTCTCAAAGGTTTGTGGATTTTCTCCCAAGCTCTGGGGGAAATTAGTGATGGAAATGACTCTGCTAATTCTAATTCTTACATATTTTTTTGTTAGTTTCTTAGGTGCATCAACTTTCTTTGGCAATTGTTTATTTTGTATTGGAAGGGGAAATCATTAAAACAATTTTGGAGGGAACCCAGAGGACATCCTCTGGAGGGAACCTGAAATCTAGCCATCACTTTAGGGAACTTTAGATAATATTCTCTAATAGGTTTATTAAGAACCTTATGGGAATATGCACTGCCTTGCATACAAATTAGGGGAATGTAACACTTTTTACTTTGCAAATGAATGAGAAAACTAGGAAGAAATTGAATAAAAATTACTTGATTTTCACAGGGAATGGAGATCGAGAAAGATCCTGTCACTACAGTTCAAAATAACTTCATTACAAGTTCTTCTGACATGGAGCAAATAGAGCCACCAGCGAAAAGAAACAAGATAGAAACTGAAAGCAAAACTGGTGTTGAGAGTGAAGTGGAAAAAGAAAATGGTACATGATAAATTTTGAATGAATAAATGAATTATAGAAATATGATCATTAATGCTATAGGTCAATTTTCTCTCCAGTGCTGACCACAAATGTTTATATCATTATCATTTTAAATTTCATATCGTTGTTAATGTTTTTTATGTTTTTCATGATTAATTATTATTTTTTAGTTATAAGTTTATTTTCTAACAATTTCAATTGATCCCCAATTTATAGGAGCCATTACCAAAAAGGATGACTTGATAGTGACTGATGGCAGCAATGATATTTCACCGAATAAAACTAACTCCCCAGTCAAAACATCTACCACAACAATAGGTTCCAACACTGGCTCTGAAAAGATTAACATTTCAAATGGCATCCAAACAGATGTGCCAAAATTATTAACTGAGATATCGAATCAGTTGACAGAAGAAAAGGATCACACTGTAAAACCAACAATCAAAGAGTCAACTTCCTCATATGGTATTCAAGAAACTCTTGTAAAGAATGATAAGAAACCAACAGAAGGTACTGAATTTGATGACCCAATAGCAGGTCTTGACTGGAAAGATGGCATTGCAACTCTACCAGGTAATCTTTAAATGCAATTGATTGGTTAAAAAACCAGGTATATTCAATGCAAAATATGTTGATTTTTCATAATAAAAATATTTGTACTTCCTCTTTAAATCTTTTCCTGTGTTATCTTACTTCTTATCACCAAGCTTATGAATTGTGAATAAGTTAATGAGTTTGGTCTTTATGGCATGTCTGAGAGCTGAAAGTGTATCTAGATATACTGTAATTTGATACTTTTAAAATTGACTAGTTCTTTTATATTTAAATTTTTTAAAGTTGATTCGCAAAGCATTATATACCTATAGATATAATTTTTGGATGTTAAATTTGGAACATCTTTATCATGTATGTGGAGTATGTACATCTTGATAATTTACTGATAAGAAAACAAAATTGAAATGTATGCTCTACTTGTCTAAGATTTAAGCGGGCAAAATGCTATGGTTTTCATATATAACTTTGTTGTTTAACTTAAATGCATGAAGAAAGCAGAATTAAGTTAATGGTGACCATGTTGTTTGATAAAACCTGAGAGCTAACTTAAGTACAAACTGATTAGATTCCAGAAATTCTCTTTATAATTTTTTTTTCAAATAGTACTTACTTTTTACTGATGGATTATTTGAATTGGACATTCTATAGGGAGTAGTCTGAAGTTCAAGATGACCGAGTTTGGAACCCTAGAAATAGTGAGTACAGTAGAAACAGAGAAGGGAGAAGTGGAAATGAGTACATTTACTAGCCAAACCAAACAAGACATGAACCCACAAGAAGCTGTAAAGAACAGCGAGACCAGTACACCAGTATCTGTAATCAAGACAAGCAAAGATGGTAAATATTTTCTGGGAGTGATGGCCAGCAGAGGCCTTAGAGACATAGCCCCACCTGATCCGCCCTCTGGCACTATGTGGGTGGGACTCATGACAGCTTTAGAGAGAGAGAAAGAAATCCCCCCTCTATATTGTCCCTGACCACGTTCTAATAAGTTGGATTATGCCCACTGTTTATATCAGAATGACAAGCCATAACTTGTCTCACATTCCAAATAATGTTTACTTTCCCATCTTGTACATTTTTCCATTCATCATCTACCCATTCCTTGCTAATCAACAACACCCTACCTAAATCCTATTACAACATCAAGATTGACATTTTCTTTAGAATTCTATCATTTAGTTTTAATAATAAATATCAAAACTCGTAAATCTTCAGCCAAGTCAAAGACACCTACCAAGAGTGACATGATGAAAGGGCCCCCAGATGCCAGCCATGTCCTTTGCTGTGAAGTGTGTGGTAAATATGGTTTGCCAAAAGATTTCTGTGTCTCTGGAAGGTTTTGCGGTCTCAAGTGTGTAGGAATGTACACAGGACGAAGAAATAAAGGAAGGGAATTCGTCCGACACGTCAAAACTTTGGATGGAAAAATAATCAAGAAGAGAAAGAAGAAAGTTCCTTCAACAATTGAAACTTCTGTGGAGGTAAGTGTACCACTTGTTATAGGATTTCATTGTGTAAGGAAATTATTAAACTGTATTTTTTTTCTGGTTTTGGACAGAATGGACAGCTTAAGGCAGTCAAAAACGAAGCAGAAGTAAATAAAGTTGGTGGCGGACCTGTCACCATCAAAAAAATCAAAGGAACCAAGAAAAAAATCAAACGAATTCATCTCGATGCTGCAAGTTTGGCTTCAACTGATAATGGTACCGAACTAAACTATACACTGGTCCTTGTGGTTAAACTATTCCATAGGAAGTACGGAGAAAAAATATATAAAAAAAAGGAATGGAGGAAACGTTTCTGTGTTGGATTTGAACCCAGTGAAAAAAATGGCGCGAAAACCTTACCAACTCTGTGTCACATGACCGCAAGAAGCCAATCGCATCGCATCTTATCACATGACTGAATATTGGATTTCCAAAAAAAAGACTTTAGACTTTACATTTAAATTCACATTTTATGCAAATAATTGAAATAACTGCCTTGAAAAACAATTATAAGGATTGTAGTATTAAGAATCGGCATTATCTATGTCGGTTGTATTTTCTCTAATAGCAATTATATTTCTTTTTAGTTCCTTATGATTCAAGCAAGCCATTCATATGGGTTGATTATCTATATGCAAGTAATTCAAAAGCTGTTCCTGTCAGCGTTTTCCAACAGGTAAATGAAAGAAAAGTCGAAGACTTTAATAATATTCGTGCTGGTAATATGTTATTAGACAGACTGGGAAGGGTAATCATGTGATGGCGAATCTAAAATTCTTTAACATATGAATATAAGCTTAAGTTGTTACCATATTGCTAAATTGACAGTCGACCTGTGATGGAAACTATAAATGGGGATTTTTTAATATCTAGCTCGAATTTAATATAATTCAACTTAATGATTTATGAGTTTTGCAAGATCCTCTTCAGTCAATTTTCTTTACAAAATTCGGCGTCTGCCAATAAAACCAACTAAAACGGCTTAGTATTTTTTGTGTGTGTAAAATTCACGATTGGCACAGACTAAAAAAAGACAAAAATCGGCGCCGCTCCCAAGATGCACTTCGATTGAAAAACAGTCGCTCGATATAATAATATTTTTCATAATATATGTTATTAACAGTATCATTGCCGTACAACTAGGAAAACCCAGAACTTAACATGTTCCCAAAGCCCTGTCCTGAGTACGTAAGAGGAATGAAGTTAGAAGCCATTGATCCTAAACATCCTTCATACATCTGTGTGTGCACTGTTGTTCGGGTCAGGGGGGCACGGGTGAGGCTCCACTTCGATGGATGGTCGGAAAGCTACGATTTCTGGACCAATGCAGACTCGCCGTTAATCTTCCCGGTTGGGTGGTGTGCAAAGAATGGACAGACTCTAAGCGCGCCGAGAGGTATGTGACAGTTAACAGTGATGATTATAATGATTATGATAATGATGATGAACTATCATTGTTAACTAGGTGTTCCTGTATCTGAGTTTGGTTTTGACTTCTACATAAAAGATCAAGGTTCTGAAGCAGTTCCCAGCAATCTGTTCAAACAAGTAAGCTGTCAGTTACCATTTTCCTGAATCAGCTTTGTTTCGATATACTTACTCTTTGGAACTTCATATTGATTTAATCATTCCTCATTCCCAGGTCTCCCAAACAAGACATGGCTTTAAAGTTGACATGAAGCTTGAAGCTATAGATCGAAAGAACCCGGATCTAATCTGCGTTGCCACAGTAACCAACGTGATTGGTAATCGTTTTCTGGTCCATTTTGACGAATGGGATGACACGTACGACTACTGGTGTGAGGAAGATTCACCGTATATTCATCCTGTTGGATGGTGCGAGGCTCATGGTGGAAAACTTAACCCACCCAACGGTAAGTCAACTATATGAAGCATGCTGATTGGATGAGCGTTGAGTTCACGCGCTATGATTAGTTTAACGGGTTTGATCAACTTCGTTCTGGCGTGGACGAGCCATTCACAAGTTATTAGCACAGCTAAATGCAAGCAGTAGCTACCTGGTATCCAATACATGCATCTCTTCACGATGTCTTTACCCTTGAGTGTAATGTTTTCCCATTTTAGAACACGTGTAACTCTCTTGAGAATATTATTCTTAGTTTGAGACTTATCCATATTCATGTGTCTTTACATGCGCAACCGTTAAACAAAGAAATGATACTCTGGGGAATGACACGTGGTTTGTAATGGGAAAACATTATGGTACAAAAAAATTCCATTATGCTTTCTTTATTTGATTTCATAACCTTCTTTCTTGCTAGATGACGAAGTTGACACCTTCACGTGGGCAGAATACCTCAAGACTACAGGAAGTGTTGCTGCTTCACCGGAACTATTCAAAAAGGTTAGTAATTACAACATAAATAAAAAATATAACTGAATGAAGTATACTGAGTAATAAAACAAATAACTGTTGTTTATGGATTTTTTGTGTCGTTACTGTGCCGCGTGTAAGCAGGTCCTGAATAGACCTCTTCGGCTTGGGGTAATGTTTTCCCATTTCAGACCACGTGTCATTCCCTTGAGAATAATATTCTTTATTTCAGTTGTATTCATATTCATGTATCTTCTCATGTGCAACCGAGCGCAAACCTTAAACAAAGAAATGATACTCTAGGGAATGACATGTGGTCTGAGATGGGGAAACATTACGTCAGAGCCGAAGAGGTCTATTAAGTAATCATACAAATTTTGCTTTGTTTAACTTTAAATTCCTTTACCCTGGGGTCCAGTATTTTATTCTCGCTCCGGCGTTTGCTGCTTTGCTTGGAAGTCTCGGCGCTCGCTCGTTACAAGAAGCGAACTAGAACCTCTGGAGCCCAGGGTGAAATTACTTCGGTAATTCGTTCTAAATTTAAGTCGTGTTTGACAATTTATGACACCTACGTGTGATGTTGTGGCCGTGAAGAGACTGTGTCTGAGCATTTTCATTGGATAAGCATCCATCTCGCGCACTGTGATATTATTCATAGGATATTATCAATTCCGTACCGTGAAAGCGCTGTTCCACAGTCATGAAAGTCACGAAATCCACTCCATTATTTCTCACGTTATCTTTTGCTTGGCTCCTCTAGCGTTTTGCGCCCGGTTACAAGAAAGGACAGAAACTTGAAGCCGTAGACAAACGCAATCCATCCCTGACCCGCGCAGCAACGGTGGCTGATTTAGATGAGTATAAAGTAAAGCTGCATTTTGATGGCTGGGATAATATCTACGATGAGTGGTATGATGCCGACTCCACTGACCTACACCCGGTGTCTTACTGTGAGAAAACTGGTCATCCCTTGGAAGCCCCTCTAAGTAAGTGCCTGATAACTCGATCTTTTACGCAGCAATATATATACCTTAATGAATAGTCCCTTTCACAGTTCGCTGAGCCATCTTGAAAGGTAGCACCGTGCCTTTACATCGAAGCGAGACGAACAGTGAGCTTGCAAAAATAGAGACCTTTTTTAACACCTTGGACAATTATTCACATATCGTTGTCATTGCAAGCTCACCTTTCGTCTCGTTTCAAAGGCATGGTTACCTTTCAAGATGGCGCAAGGGACTTTTAAGGTATCAGTTACCTTCCGTTTCCATGACAACTTAGTAGTTGTTATTTCATCACCATGGTAACCAACGGTGTTTAATGGTAGTCCTTTATCGTTTCTAAGCTCGTGCAGACAAGATCTCATCGGCCGCCTGCCCCACTCCAGGGTGTAAAGGCATTGGTCACGTGAAAGGTGCCAAATACTCGAGTCACCACAGCACATTCGGTTGTCCATACTCTCTACAAAACCTGAACAAAGAATCGTGTCTTGTTGATAGGCTGTCAACCAACTCCATGACTGAAGAGTCAGACTGGTCGTATGGAAAGAGGGATAAGCCACCAAATGGAAAGGATCCCAAAGGTACTGACTGTTTTTTTATCTTCCTTCCTAGTCCTCTGCCTTCCTCTCTACCCTATTGCCCCCTACCTACCTGTATCCCTCCCTCCCTCTTCACCTAGCTGTCTCCCTCCCTAACTCTTTTCGTCCTTCTTTGCTTGCCTCCCTCCCTCTCTCCCCGTCTTCTTCCTTGCGTGCCTCCCTCTTCCCCTCCACCGTGTCCCTCTTTCCGCCTGCTTGCCTATCTTTACCTTGTTATAACAGGCATGAATTTCAAGTACAAAAAAATTGACCGACTTCTTGTTCCTTCTTTAAGACGAACCAGTAAGTCCCAACAATATTGGTAGCCCTAATCCTAGCTGTGATGGTAGCAGCTTTTTACCAGCGCATTGGAAATCTAAATCCATGTAAGTATTGACAACTTTAGTGTAAATCAACCATAGATAAGAGAGACGGGGCCGAATAAAGTTGCCTAAATTCGTTAAAGAATGGTAATGAGCGCGTTAGTTTAGTGTAAATTTGATGATTGTAAACTTATGGACGCTTGGCTAACCTCAAAAAGATCTGAGTCAAAGATCGTCTCTTTTCTCTATCCAAGTTCCTTCCCTGCCCCTAGCTCCCTTTCTCCTCCTCCTAATGAGCCAGCAACGTTCTAAATCAAAGATATTTTGGGATTTCAGATCCACAGGTTGTCCGAGTAACGAATCATCACGCAGTGCCCGAAACAGCCATCTGTCAACATCGTCTTTCTCCTCTACTAAAGTGTCTATATCGAATGCGTCTACTGTTGGTTCAAGTCTGACTGCTAATAACATGAATAGCAAATCTACTGCTCGGTGGGTTGACTAGATGTAACTTAATCTTTATGTGTAGGCGTGATTTTTTTACAATTTTAAGCTACTTTATATAGCTAGCTAGCTAGCTAGCTCCCTCCCTACCTCCCTCCCTCCCCCCTTCCCTCCACAATATCAGAATGTGAGCATTCAAGTCCTACGAGTCCTTGGTGTATAATATGCCTTTATCTTTTTCAATTTCAGGCGTCACAGCTACAAAGAGGAGAAGCCATCGACAACAAGACCAAAATGTGAGTAAAAAATCTTTTCGTTGCCTTCTCCCACCGGCCTCCATTTTCTCAACATGAAGTAAAAAAATCCAAAGATTGAAATGGTGTCCCGAATATCTTTCGCTTAAACCACACGGCGCACTTGCTCTATCACATGCTAAAGCATCAGCTTTTATGCTTTTTAAACAAAGTTTAGTCACACATGTAAAATAGGATATGTGTTCTTTTACTTCACTAAATATCAGTTACACCTTTAATACCGTTTTGTTCCTTGATTTAAAAGCATATACTCAGTGTCAAAAAATAACTGAATAACAATGAACAAATAAACAAATGCGTACGGTAAAATGCATAGCGTCAACAATACAAACACTTTGAAATTTCACGGACCTTCACTGGAACACGTGAATATTCCACACAAAGTGGATGGCTCGCTCTCAAATAATCGGAAACTGGAGTATTATCAGCTAACACTGCTGTACAACGATTTGAAATATTTTTCTTGTTTCTGTTTCCATCATCAGTTGTGGAGAAAGGTATCCAGTACATCTCACCTTATTATAACACCTGGGGATACGGCTTTGCACGGCTGCCCGTCAATGGACGCAGAGAACACTACTCACTGCATGACGAAAAACCTTCAAAAGAGAAGATAGAGATGGGAAAGTGGACGGTAGAACAAGTAGAGAAACATGTCTGTTCACTGGGGTGCCCGGAACAAGCCAAATTATTCGAAGAACAGGTCAGTTTAGTGTCACGTCACTTCATGTCATTTAACGTCACGTCCGTGTTTTGTAGTGTGATGTAGTGTGATGTAGTGTGGTGTGGTGTGGTGTGGTGTGGTGTGGTGTGGTGTGGTGTGCTGTGGTGTGGTGTGGTGTGGTGTGGTGTGGTGTGGTGTGGTGTGGTGTGGTGTGGTGTGGTGTGGTGTAGTTAAATGTAGTGTAATGTAATGTAATGAGCACGAAACCATCCGACTGGTAGTGACGTGTAAAAACGTTAATATTTTCTTCTACGAATTTCACTTGAATATTATGTTAAAATTTCTTTTCATTTTCCTTCAGGAAATCGATGGTGAAGCATTCCTTCTACTCACCCAACCAGACATCGTCAACATAATGAAGATTAAACTTGGTCCTGCCTTAAAGATATTCAACAGTATTCCCAAGCACTGAAACACATTTGACTTACCTGCAATACTGGACGTTACAAAGATTGCAAATATTAAGAACATGCAACGGATTTGAAGCATCGACGGTAAATCGTGTACTTGATGGGCACGACCAATATTATCAAGTGGACTGGGCTTCCTGTGTTTTCCAAGTCGAGATCAGTTTAGATTTACGAGGAAAGTTGACACCAGCTGGTCGCAATAAGGAAGTGCCTTTGCCGAGCGTTATTTTGCTTCGTTGTGGATAAGGAGGATCCAATGTAAACACTGATTGTTTTTGTAGATTATGGACATTCTGATATCTATGGGATGCCTGTGGTAGACCAAGAACTTGTTGTCAAAACAAGAAATCATCCACGAGATGCCTTTGGTACAAAAAGAACTAAACAACCCTAATATTAAAGAGTGGGATTCCTGTGCTTAGATGGTTTCAAAATTTCTGTGACGGTACACAGGCTTCCCATTATATTTATTCCTTAGCGTTAAGTTTAACAATGGACGTCATAAACGTACAGTACACCTTCCTGTTAATAGACCATTTCACGGATCCCGTTCCTCAACCTCAGCCTCGTCAGCGTGTAATATATTCTTTAGAAATTGCCTACAACCTGTGAAATTTTTAAGTGTTTCAATTGTTCGTTGATGTGTAAATTCCTTTCATTACTGCGGACTGTAGTCAAATTCTAAAGAATAATTACACGCTGACGAAGCTGAGGTTGAGTAACGGGATCCGTGAAATGACCTATTGTCGTGTTGACACACCACTGAACGTGAGAAGAACGTAATGTTTTTTATAGATATTGAAAGATAACCGTAAAACATTTGTAAGTGTTGATTTTCAATAAAATTTTCACTCGTTGTTAATGATTATTTTTTTATTCGCGAAGCTTTTTCCAGGACATTTATAGTAAAGAAGCGAGGCTTGAATTGTCATGGAATGCGTTAGCACAAAGAGCTGGGCTCCAAAAAAAGTGAATCTATTCCAGCGGGGAATTTTCTTGTCGAAATCAACCACCTATTGAATACCGTCAAGAAAACTTGGTTTTACAGTGAAAATCAAGTCGCGAAACGAAATTCGTTACGAAAATAGCCAAATGTGTAGCAATTCTGGGCAGCGTTACATGAAAAAATAATTTAGTTTGGCATTGAAAGTCAGTGTTTACAAGATGAATCTAGCTGCGCCCATTCGCCCAGAGGTGGATGCGGTGTAATGTCGCGGTTGAACGCAACACGTGTGTACTGTTCTGGAATGCAATATATCCGTGCTCCTGAGGGATGAATGCACGGAATGAAGGTGAGATCAAAAGCTTTGTTAAGGTCTTAGTCCAGTACCATAGTTATTCAAATTGGTCGCCATATTTCAATTCGGTGTACAGTGAGCTTGTTTACTTGAACCTCTCTCTCTCTCCCTTTTTCAGTCTTTTTACTAATCCAAAATAATCCTCTAGCACAGAACTGTAAAGCCGTTCTGAATTATTTCATAGAACTGGGCGTGCCGAGGCCGGTTGCCGATAAGATTTTCAACACGTGTGAGATATATATGTTTTTGCAGCCAAAATGCGCATAATAATGGTATTTTCAAAGCAATTACTGTTCATTCTTTAGCTCAAATCAAGAATGAACCCCAAAAGCTTGTACAATTACCTTAAATCTTCTCTAAAAGTAAAAGAAAGTCTTTGAATGCCCCAATCTGTTTCTTCTCGATGTCGGCCAGAAAGTAGCCAAGCCTTTGCGCGAAAAAGAGGCTAAAGATTGCCATTATCACGTGATTTATCAGACATCCATATCGAATAGCCAACAAAGCAGACTGAAGTTATTTTAAGCGATAGAATTGTACAAAATTTTAATGATCACGTATCTATAATGTAGTGAACTTACACTATACTATTAGCTGTACCTACATTTAAAGAAAATGTCAACGTCATCAATATAAACTTGATAATGAAATCTGAATATCAAAGCCTTAATTTCGTACTACATATACAACCTTACAAATAAAAAAATATTTATTTTCATCTAAATGATAAATTTTTCTTTTAATAGCGATCATGATTATAAATGACGTAATCGCTAAATACTGGCATATGCTGCATTCTCCCTCGCAACCCGTGTTCTGACGTCATGCAAGGAACACTAGCCAAAACTATGTTCAAATATGTGTATTTCTTGTGGATTTTTTTCAATCAAATGATTGCCAAATTGTGAATATAAATATATATGTACTGTATGTCTTTTGATTGCGATGTAATTTTCTCTATAATTTTCTTACTAAATGCACATTCTCGTATAAACACACTGCAAGAACTTGAACTGTTATCAAAATTTCGTTTTGAGCGCAGTAAATTTGCAAACGTGATTATTAATTAAAATTAATTAATAAATTATTAATTAAAGTTAATTAATAATTAATGAATATTAATTACTTATTCATTAATATGAATTTAATTGAATATTAATTATGTAATTGACCGTATCAAAACTATAAAAATCCAAGCATCTAGAAATATCTTTGCAAATGGTCAATTAGAAGGCAGTAATATCTATTGTACAAAAATGGGAAAAATATTTGTGGCGCAGATGTTTGACTGAATATTGGTCTGAGGCAAGGATGGAAATGGTACTAGATAGATGTATTTTGAATATGTTCCTGTATATCTCTTGATATCATCTCTAGAATATTATTATTGTCGCGAATCCACGCGAAACAGATGTCTACCTTCGGCGTAATGTTTGCCAAAATCAGACCACGTGTCATTTTCTTGGGAATAAATTATTTGTTTGAATTCACGTGTCTTCTCATGTGCAACTGATACTCTAGGGAATGACACGTGGTCTGAAATGCGCAAACATTACGCCCAAGGCAAAGAGGTCTACTTCCAAAATGACGTAGCTCTCGAGCTCTGACAACTTGTTTATTCTTGAATGACTGGTTATACTTTTGGAATGCTCTTGAAAATCTTCAGTGCAGGTCCGAGTTTGATTTTCATTATGTTGACAATATCGTCTTGAGTGAGAAGTAGAAACGACTCGCCGTCAATTTTCTAAAATAAAACAATACAAACAAGGTATTCAATAAAAATGCAAAAGTCACTGATCGCGCCGGATCGCTTCTTTCGCGGGTTGGGCCTCGCATTGGGGTAGGTTTCGCATTTGGTCTATGATTGTATTTGATGTAAATCTGATTCAGTGTATGTATGATTTGAGATGAGATTAAAAAAAGAAAAAAAATGCAAAACACTTAGCAACGCTTCGTGTTCCTAAGCAAGATTATCCACAGGTAGCCCAAGCTCGACATTAGTATAAAAGAATTTATAGGGTCGACAATATGCAAATGTACCTCTCATACAAATGCCGAGCTTGGGCTACCTGTTGATTATCTCGTGAACTACAGCTCCCGGTGTGACGTTTTTATACAACACTACACTATACTAAGACACACGCACTCATTTTAGAGTTTTTAAATATTACTTCCCACTGTAGTATACGTACTTGGTCAGCAAATAATTTGGCTTGCTCTGCACATCCGAGTGACGTCACGTGTTTGACTACGTCATCTATGGTCCATTTACTCATGCGCAGACGTTCTCGAGACTTTTTTCTTTCGTTGGTTGGCTTTGGTACTGAGTGGTTCTCATGGAAATCGTTGGGAAGAAGAGCATTGTTCTTGGGTTGGTCGAGGGCGTTCGTTGGAGGTTTGTCCGGCTTCTTTTCTTCTTTGATGGGCAAAATCTCTATGAATATATCAAGACTTTTACATTAAAAATATATTTGCAGAAAAAAGGCAAAAAAGTAGGAGTTTTATTTTCTTCACTTACGTTTTAATTGTGGTTTTTCTCGCTTAATTTCACGACTTGGGCGTCTACAATAAAAAAATCATAAAATTGTTTTGAGTGAAGGATAAAGAATTTGAGTTAAAAAGGAAGACTATTATGTTGCATTGAAATAGCCACAGCTACCACTCCTGGCCGTTTTTTCTTGCCCGCGGTTACATTCTTTTCTAGATAGGAATAGACATTTTCTGAGATAGCCAACTTGGTGCATTATGGTCTAGCCTTATCATGCCTTATATGGTGTTGTTTGTACCGAGGCTAGACCGCGATGCGTCCTGTTTATCAGAAAGGGCCTATGAGTGAGTCGGTTTGGAATATGCAGTCTGGAAAGTTGCCTGCATTAATATAGAGATATGAAGTGCACCTTACGTTAATAAACCAATTGTTGTCTTGTCATTAAGTTAAAAGCTCCAAGAAAACGCAACATCATCAGTGTTTTCTGTACTAACCTTTTGGAAGTGACGTAATTAAGTGTTTTCGCGCTTGGATTTGTAGTAATAATGGTCAGCGGTGGTACTTTTTTCTTGATATCCTGGGACGTTGTCTTGGGTGGGGCGGGCTGTATTGGCACAGGAACGGATTTCAGGTTCACTTCGCTTAACGGACATCCTGCCATACTACCGGCGAGGGAAAGAAATTATCATTCTACGTTAAGTTGAAAAAAGGAGAATCCTATGAACTATAGAGCATGTGCATGCTACGTCATAACCTCCATCTTGTTTCTCTTGTTAGGTCAACCAACATGGCGGTTGTTTCATTGTCATTCATATCTCAAGGGATTTTGAGTCACATGGTTACACACACTGGCTTCCATTTGTGTAAGGCTTCATGTCTTGCGCGCTAGGTTTTATGACTATTTCATTTACCATACTCTAGTGGCTCACATTTGTTACGTTAATCATTAGGAGACGCCGTATGAATTGTCACAGTAACAGTGTTCCTATACCAACGTACCTTTGGTGTGTTCTCCAGTGTCCTCCAACATGTCCGCTACCATCACATCCAGGAGTGGGGCAAACACCTTCAGTGGATAGTTCTCCTAAAATCAAACAATTGAACATGATTTCTTTTTTAGGTTTAATGTTTGTCAAGCTTAAGTAACTTGGATATGGTAACGTTTATTGTTAATTTTGCTTCGTCATTATGGACCTCGATGACAGCACCAGGTTTTATCCCATGAGAAAAAAAATATGTGCGTAATCACGCGTAACCTCGTCCTGAAACGCTTAAATACGAGGCTACGTGGCGTATAATCTACTGTTCCACAGGCTATACCGCCTATACCGTGAGTAAGGTCCATAAGGTATTTGTCAACGTACCTCTCCGCACAGCACCAACACTTGATTTATTCTTGCTCGCATACGACCAGTCTGACTCTTCAGTCATGGAGTTGGTCGACAGTCTGTCAACAAGACACGATTCTTTGTTCAGGTTTTGTAGAGAGTATGGACAACCGAATGTGCTGTGGTGACTCGAGTATTTGGCTCCTTTAACGTGACCAATGCCTTTACACCCTGGAGTGGGGCAGGCTACCGATGAGATCTTGTCAGCTGTAGCTGAGGATTGTAATGGTACAGAAATATGGTTAAAGAATTTCATAGTTCAATATATCTCATAGTGCAAGAAAAGGAAAAGGAAAAGGAGAAGATGGAAGAACAGAACAGCTGGACTTACTGAGTGGTGGTTCCAATGGATGTCCAGTCTTGTCACAGTAAGACACGGGGTGTAAATCAGTAGAATCAGCGTCAATCCAGTCATCATAAATATCATCCCAGCCATCAAAATGAACACGTACTCGATACTCTTGAACGTCTGCGACTGTTGCTGCGCGTATCAGAGATGGATTTCGCTTATCGACACATTCTAGTTTCTGGTTTGGCTTGAAGGTTGGAAGAGGGCGCTACAATTATATAACATATGTTACGTTACTACTTTACATCATGAATGTAAGGACATTCCGTTACACAGAAGACGGAAAACTTGCACAACCCATTCACGGAAGCGACAATAATGAACATGTGTTACGTTACTATGTTACATGAATGTGCGGATTGCGTGACTCAGAAGACGATCAACTTGCGCAAATATACAACGTCACTACGTAACATTACACGGATGTGAGAACATTGTGACACAGAAGACGGTTGATTAATTTGCACAACCAAAACCAAAAACCTACCTTTTTAAAATATTCCTTAGGAGCTGCCACAGCACCTGTCGTTTTCAGGTAGGCCTGCCATGTGAATGAATCCACCTCATCATCTATTGAACGAATCAATAAATCATTAATAATAACTTATTATTGATTATTAATGATCATGTGACATATGGGTAATGGAAATGCGCCGTTAACTTGTTCCTGCCGAATTATGGTATAACTAAAGACACAGTGATTTGAGGTTAGATGATTGGTTAGCGTGCCGTGGTGTGACCGTGGCGTGAATTTGCGCAAGGTTTATCAGTAGTGATAGACACAAAGCCTACCGTAACCGTGATAGTAACGTTAAAGCAAATTTCGTATACACCTATTTCACTATTTAACGCTGTCATCGCCAAAGGCAATAGGCGATAGTTCATTCCGACATGGAAATGGTTTCGTTGAATACAAAGAACATTGAATCAACAATGTCTCAACTCTAAGGTCCATGTACTTGACGAGAATAAGAGGCAGAAACACGAGTCATGCCAGCTATTCTTGGATCTTGGAATGATCTCCTATCGCCTTTGACGATGACAACGTTTTGTTGAAATAGGTGTACGTCTTATGGCAAATCATGTCGAGTCGTGTCGTGTCGTACGCAGGTATTTCCATTGGATGAGTAGTAACAAGACGTTATTTAAGTATTTCATAATCATGCTACATCTCCTCTAATTATGTATGTTATGATATGATACATTATTTTATTAGTACGTGGATCGCATTCAAATGTTAGCGCATGCGCAACGCATTAAAATGTTAGCGTTTACGCATGCGTTTGACCGCAGTGTTCACTAATATTACCATTTGGTGGATTGAGCTTCCTTCCCGGCGTCGCCTCGCACCAGCCAATAGGGTGGATATAAGGGCAATCATCTTGACACCAATAGTCATATGTGTCATCCCATTCGTCAAAATGAACAAGAAAGTAATTGCCAATCACGTTGGTTACCGTGGCAACGCAGATTAGATCCGGGTTCTTTCGATCTATAGCTTCAAGCTTCATGCCAACTTCAAAACGATGAGTTCTCTTGGAGACCTGGAAAGGGATGAACAGTCGCAATATGAGGAGTTGAGTACGGTTCAGTATACGGTTCAAGGAGAGAGTGAGGGAAAGGGAGAGAATGGGAGGGAAAGGGAGAGAATGGGAGGGAAAAAAGAAAAGAGAAAGAGTAGAAAGAAAAAGAAAAGGATAAGGGAAGAGGGGGTCATGAATAGAAAAGGAGAAAAGGACAAAGGGAAAGAAAAGAGGGAAGAAGATCGAAGGGAGAACAGGGCTTGAAAAAAAAAAAAAAAAAAAAAAACATAGGAGAGGTTCCCGTGAGGTTCCCTCCAAACGCACTACCACTACATTCTATAACATAATATCCTCTTTCTATTGGAGTTTCCAGGAAGCCAATCAAGTGCCAGGTATTGTAACTTACCGGTTTAAACAAGTGTTGAGGTGCAGCAACCGCGCTTTGCTTCTTAAGGTATTTCTGCCAGTCAAAACTATCTCGGGTAAAATCTAAAAGAAATGGGAAAATGTGGTTCTTTACTGCAAAGAGTAATGAGTTCCTGCTTTGTGGAACGAAGAAATTTCGTGGTGTGTGGAGTGATAATACGTACAAGCAACATTTGTTCTACAACTAGAGACGCAACAAGATTTTTTGCGCGTGAAATTGCATGTGCGTCGATAATTTCTGGTGTCCGTATTGCCACACCTAAAGTTTATCACTACCAACGTATTTTATTGCCTCCTTAATTTCAAATAAATTTACATTGGAATTTATAAGCAATAAAATATAATATAATGCAGTAATGATGAATGATATCAGCAGCCATAACTTATTACGTTGATTGGCCCCCCCTCCCCCCCCCCCCCCCCCCCAAAGAAATATGAAAATTAAAACTACTTTACTGCGGACAAGATTTCCCGTGCATCTACTCACTTCGTGGTGGATGCAGCGTCTGTCCATTTTTCGCACACCACCCGACCGGGAATATAAACGAAGAGTCTGCATTGGTCCAGAAATCGTAGCATTCAGACCATCCGTCGAAGTGTAACCTTAATCTTGTTCCCTTGACCCGTACAATAGTACAGACACAGATGTATGAAGGATGTTTGGGGTCCACTGCTTCAAGTTTCATATTTTTCTTGAACTCCTCGCAAGGCATCGGGAATACATTGATGTCTGGGTTTTCCTGACAGAAATTAAAGACGTAATTAATTAATTAACGCAATTTGCAACTTTGACATTTTGGCTGCACAAAGACTGAATATGTGTTGGATGGGAGGCTTTTACCATCCAGTACATTATTCCGATCCATACCTTTGCCATTATCAGGCCGATCCTTTTTTTAATCTTATAATGTTATTTTGTATACAATAAATAGATTAAATTATAAAATTAAGACAAATGGACAGTAAAGTTTAGAATAATAAATACATGATTGTCAGCGAGAAGAAGAGAATAAATTAAGGCCGATCTGACTTGATAGCAAAGAGGGCTCGTAGGGGAATCAATGGAAAGCATACATGTAAAATAGTAAGAAAAACAATTGATCCCTACCTGTTTAAATACACTAACTGGGACAGATTTTGTTCCCGACATGTACATGTAATCCACCCATGTGAAAGGTTTGCTAAAGTTATATGGAACTGAAAAATAGTAACGATCAAAGTTTCACCCAACATGTTAGGATATCATACTCTAATGGTTTATTTCGACGATACGGCGGCCATCTTGGATTGCAAAGCATTTTGAGGCGTCCAGGGGTCAAATAAAGCTTTGTCACCGTAATAACGTCGATCGATATTTACAGCTCATCACAAGGGAATAGAAAAAAAGATGAATTAAGACGGCACAGTTATATATATTGTCCGTCGTCCTCATTTGTCTTGCCCCCTGGCAAGATGGCCGCCGTATCGTCGAAGTAGGTCATTGAACCACGACTCTTGGCCAACTAAATAAAAATGCTTGCAAGAAGACTAGTGTAGAGAAATCAAGAATTGCGCATGCGCACGTCGGAAATAAACACATGACTTGGAGGCAACACCACACACGGGACTGGTGGGATTTTGTGAATTGCAAGTCAAAAAATGAAAAAAAATTAACGTTCCTTAAATGGCTTCTGCTTTGGGCCAATTAAAAAGTGTTAGATAAAACTTGAAGCTAGGCTAATGTGTCAACATTATACTGATAACAGCAGTATCTGCAGCACTTACCCATGGAAGCAGTCAGGCATGTACCGCTTGGTTCAATCAGAGGACCTTTATTCTTCCCTTTGCCTTTTTCACGATGGCCTTTTGTTTTAGGAGAAGATGCTACGATGTCAGACGTTTTGTCGCTGAAACCTGAATCTTCTCCTACCTGTCCAAGAGTAAAGATGACAACAGTTCAGTGGTTGATTTCCATGGCAACCACCGCAAATATCTGCCATGTTGGTTCAATTTGACGAAGGATTTTTTTTATAGTCTTTTGTTATATCAACAACTACAACCGCCATTTCTTTTGTTGTTTCATTCTCTTTGCGAAAAAATGATAGCAAACCATGTATTTGGAGACATTCTCTTTTTTATTTCATTTTTTCATTTATTCAGTTCACGTGATGATGGTTTGTGAAATTTAAGGAGGCTCAACGCCAGCTAGTGTCAGGACTCGGTATTCAAACGATTCACTTTTAGTCACAGCAACACTAGCCTAGGGAGGGGGCACGAGGGCGGGGGGCACGGGGAGGCACCAAAATTTGATCAATTCATGCGGGATGCTTGTGGATATGGCGAGAAAATGGTACATTGTCCCCCCCTCCCCCCTTAATCGAGACCTCCCTACAGCAAACTTACCACAAGAGCGGGTGACAACGGTCTTCCATTGATTCCTTTCTTTGCTTTGACTTTCTTTTTCTTCTTGATAACCTTTCCTTCGATTGTATTGACATTTTTTACCAACTCCCTGCCCTTATTTCTTCGTCCCGTGTAAGCACCAACACAGGAGAGACTGCAAAACCGTCCAGACGAACAGAAGTCTTGCGGTAAACCGTACACCCCGCATACCTCGCAACACAACACGTGACCTGCATCCGGGGGGCCTTGCATCAGATCTGAAGCGGGTGCTGTGGAGCGATATATCAAAGATTAATATAGTAATGCTTGTATAAAGCAGACACCTCCGGGACCTTACCTGGTGTCCGCTCTTAACAAATGTTGTCCACTGAATAGAGGTTTGTTTTACAGTAAATATGGGAGGGAAATTTAGGGACCATGCAACTAGTTGTCCGTTTAATGAAGAGTATCTGCTTCATAGAGGTATCCATGAGTGGTGAAGCAATATATGCTTTGCACAAGTTTGCATAAAGCCAACCATATTGTAAGACAACAGCAAATGCCATCCAACATGGCGAGCCGACACTTGGTAACGAACCCGGCCTGATTAATTTATTAATAATTAAAATAATTAATATTCTTTATAAACTTACAGTTACTTGATGCTGTGCTCCACTCGTATTCTCCCTTTTCTGTCTCCACAGTGCTAACCATCTCGAGCGAACCGAATTCATTCAACTTAAACTTTAAGTTACTACCTGTGGACATCAGATCGATAACACCGTTAAAAATCCTGTTTCTTGTGCTGACTATGGAACTGATAGAGCAGTTTTCGTAAGACCGTGAAAGCTCACGGCACGAACACGGGCGTGACACGGCAAGGTACACGCCAGACCATCACATTGAACGAGAATTTACTCTTCATCAAATCAAATACCCGAAACGCGACATGAACAAGACGCGGTCGCGGTCGCGGTCACGCCAATGTCACGGCCCTGCAGACCAATCACGTCGCGCGAAAAAAATCCCCAAATCAAAATTCTAGAAAACATCACGGTCGCGGCAAGGCACGCATACGGCACGAATTTTTCACAGTCATACAAAAACTACTCTATTTCTTTACAAAGGGGATTGAAATAAACGAATGGAATGAATGAATGAGCGAATACATGGGAGGCCGGAATGAATGACGAACGCCACGAATGAACGAAAGAACGAACGAATGAAAGGCACATTAGTTTCCTTTACCTGGTAGTGTGGCAATACCATCCTTCCAGTCAAGGAACGAGAAATCATTTACGTCCTTTTTGCCTTCTGTCTTCACCTCAACCTTTGTATCCACCTTATTTTTTTCTTCTTTACTAGAAGGACTTTTACTTTTCACTGCCGTGCTAAACGATGAAACTTCTGTCTTTTTCACAGTTTCGTATTTTTGATCCTTTCCTTCAGCAACACTGTCGCCCTTATCTTTATCTTTTACAGGTTCAACCTTTTCTTCTTTAATAACAGGTATGACTATTTTATCTCTTGATTCCTCTTTGTCCCTCAAATTTGTGCTAACTTCATTTTCCGATGTGCTTTCTTGCTTTTCTTTGGAACCCTGACTTTTAGGGACGTTCAAACGGCTTGAAAAATCATCTTTTTCTACGTTATCAAAGTGTAAGCGTCTGACTGAACTAGCGTCGTAATTATTTGTTGCCGAGAACTCTTCTTTTGTAGGAACATTTCGTTCGACCATGTTAAAATTCCTGTCTAGTTTAGGGCTTCTTTGACGAGGTAAGTAGGCATCTGTATCAAAGTATTTCAATTGGCTTGGGAAGCTGTTATGCTTTGTAGCCAGGCTTTCTTCGTAACTGGGTAACACCGCTGACGAATGTAAGGAATTGAGAGGCCATGTCGAGGTGGCATTGACTATAGAGTCTGCAAAAACGAAAGTCACAATCAGTATAACAAATGAAAAATACAGGTATTTGCGTCGCGCGCAATGCGTAATGCATTGTGGGGTGGATTTGTACTCAATTTAATGTAACACTTACATCAAAGAGTAACCCTGGTGCTAGCTGGCGGCGACAAATCCGTTTCGTTTTGTTTTCCAACTGAGGCGACAACACTTAACAACAAATGAGTTTGGCCCTAGCACCAGGGTCACCCTACCTCCCTTTATGTAAACGGAAGTTATTCATAAAGCTTGATTCCATATTTCACTGAACTAAGTTATGAGCGCGACATATAAATTTGGTATTTACCCATCATGGTTGGATTACCAGAAGCACCCAACTCGACTCTTCGTTTCTTGTCCGGTGGGCCGTCGTCCATCGTCGGGTAATTATGAAACATTCGATCTCTCGTCGGGAAATGTTCGTCCATCACGAACTAAAAAGAAAACGAATCGAAGCATTGAATTGTTGTGAAGTTTCAACTTTTTTTTTTACAGGACTGTGGTTTGTGTATTTCGAAGTTTATATTTTCATTTTTCAATATTTTTCAATGCTCCGGAATTGAGCCGCTTAAGATAGACTCTTGAGTTTCAATAAAACTAAAAGTGTCTTGCGCTGGGAACATTTCCCCCTGGTTTTTCGACCAAATTTAGACGAGAAAAAATTTCTAACAACTTAAATTTTTGCAACATCTTAAAGGTTGAATCAAAAAGTTCGCAAGACTTTCAGCGAGAGTACTATCTGCACTAACTTCACTGTAGTTGCATGTTGCAATTAATTCCATCAAAGAATAGCGATAAATGTTAGGAAGTTAATAAGATTTGCTTCAAAGGTACTGTTGAACTCAAACAATTAGTTGGCCGGTAAAATATCTTTCTCCGTCTTTCTCTTATCTTGATTATTTCCAGAAGAAGAAGAAAAAAGCCTGGAAACCCCGCTGGGTACTTTAATGTGTGTCAGCACTAAAACCCGGGAGTGAAATCAAATTAAAGGAGAAAAAAATATTAAAAAAACGAGGGTGCGGATGTCGGGAAAAAAGAAGTTGAAATAAGAAAGAGAAACGGGCGTAAACGAGATCTGAATTAGCAACGGCAGGGAATCCGCACTTTTTATGACTCTTTTATAACTTTCACCGCACCAAGTCAAAACGTTAGATCCAACACTTCACAAGGGAAAACCGGAAAACCACTTTATCGTTACTTAAATTATTGACATTTTTTTACCAAATGTTAATCCAAGATAGAATAACAACGAAGTGATTCTCGGTTTTACATTTCGTTTGGTCTACATAACGTGAACTCTGTACGAAAACCAAATGAAAGTTGATTAAAAAAATGCTCGTGAATGACCTGAGGAAATATTGAATTTTTGCGAAGATACTTCAGCTTTCTTTATCCTTTGATTCTATTCTTTATTTATTGATTCTACTGTGAGTCGGAGGTCGATAGGGGCGGATATTCTTTTGGTCACAAAATATTTCTTATTCCAAGAAAATTAATTCAAAGAATGATAATAAAATACACAAGTAGGATTTGTATATACTAGTAATTGTGGTTCGTCGGTCTCGTATTTGGCTAAATATTATTTTTTCTCATCCAAAAACCAGTTTTTAAAACGTTAAACAAAGACATTCTAGGTCAAACCTCGACAATTTTTATGAAAAGAGATCTAACAATGACTGAACGTAAACCAGACAATCAAATAAAACTTCTTAGTTTCAATCAAATATTTGGCACAAGGACATTTGAATCGTCGAAGCCTGGAATTATTTTGACAAACAAAACTAATGATTGGAAAGTTATTTTCAAGGAAGACTAACTCTACGTTCTCTACGAAGCGTGGCTAATAAACAACAATGTAAAAAATATAAAAATCAAATACATTTTCGAAGAAACACGGTTGAGTTTGAGGGAAGAAAAGAAAAAGAGAAGAGAAAGGTTGCGACGGGTTCTTTTTGCGTCTTCAGCGCGCGCGGTTTTCAATCCAGCGAAATCCATAATTTATAGACTCCGGAAAAGAAACAAAACAAGTTAGCACTGTCGTATTTTCGTTTTAGTTCTACTGGTTATAGAAAAAGTAAAAGTTAATTACCCAACTTTCCGAAAAAAAATCCCTGATTTGGGAAGCACGGAGCTGTCGATGGATTTTTCCGTACTTGTCTCTTTCAACACGCTCTTTAAACATTTTTTTGCAATCTTGAATTTCGCTAACATGCTTTGAGACAATCTTTGCTGAATAATTTATATCTTTTAAGAAAACAGAATAAACCCCTTCTTGAAAAATACCGAAAACTCTAGAAGGAATGAAAAGATACATGTTTTGCGTGTTGTTTTTTTTCGAGTATGCTATTTTTGCCTTGACCTTTTTTCATGTATCTTCAAGGTTTAGCTGATGATATTGAAACTTACCGAAGAAAAACCTTGAGTGATAACAGGATTCTTTTTTGATACAAAATTGAACAGTCCTAAGTCTCAATTCACTGGTTTATCTTGTAGCTTAGCCTTCTTCCAGTTTAGTTTTAAAGCCTTTTTTTGAAGGTCGAATCTGAGAAGTTCAAGGAATTAGTCGTACTCAAATGATATCCAAAGTGCCGACCTCTACGGGAAACAAACAGAGACACATCTTGTAATCGTACGAGCGGACTTCAAACATGCCCCGACCGATTCCCAAAGCTAGTCAAAAAGATTTATTTACTTGGTTTTTTAAAAACTATCCGGTTTGTTATTTCTTAGAAAAAAATAAATCTTTTTACGCCTGGAGATTAAAAAATCCGATAAGATGCCTGCTTGCATGCCATTCAAACCGAGATGCCTATTATTCTTATTTCCGTAACAACTGCGGATAGCACCAAAAAATACAAAAAAATCTATCGAAAAAAATGTCAATTATACCAGGATTATTCCCCATAGAAAAACAATAATTTCCATAGCCCGTTCTGGGTTAAAAAAGGAAATTTCTGCTAGAAGATGGTATATTTTAAAGATTTTCTCAGGATGTGAAGGTTTTTATATAATTTCTGTAGTAAGTCCGCGGCAGTCTTCAGGCTTTTGTCATAAGTGTCAACTCTACGCATGAAAAATTCCGTCTTGCTTGCATATTCAATAGCTGCGAATACCAACTATTGCCTTGTTACTTTTTGTTCGACAACAAATTCGCAAAAAAGAGAAATATAAATTAGCAATTATGATCAGGGATAATTCTTGGGGGTTCTTTTTCGGTAAGAAAGTAGTTTTTATGTTTTTACGAAAAGTGTATCACATATCTTCAGAACCAATAATTTGATACTTGACCTCTCTTTTATACCAGTGACTCAGTTTTGCCTCTTTCCTTTATTCCTTCTTCTTTTAAATTCTAAAAAATCTTACCATTGTCTGTTTAGAGTCCATAGAGTTTAAACTTGAAAGCGATAGGAATATCTAAGTGAAATTCGTAGCGAATATGATGTATTTTTAAATAGAGCAGAAGGGAATTTCTTAGAACGGCCGAGAATCAAACTCTGATGCATAATAAACTAGGGGGTTTGTGCAGAAACGACTACACGGTGGAGGAGATCGTACAAAATCCCTAGAAACATCGAAAAATGACAGAGAATAACTAAAAATATATCAAAAACAAACGAGGAATAGGTTTTTCTGACAAACTGAAAGTTTCCAAAGGATTACGACCACAAAAAACAAGTTTTAAAGGCTTACCAGTTTCGCAGTGTTGCCAATGCGGAGTTGATTTGACTACAATAATGAATTCAGCACTGCTGACATCCTGGCGTGTCGCTCCAACTGTCAATCAAACACCCGAGAACAATACAATCACGTGCTTTTCCTTTATATGCAAATCGACCGCAATCCTTTAGCGAGACTTCGGTTTGGATTCTTTTCCTCTAAAAAGCTGGTTTTTTCCCAGCAAATTGAAAGTAAAAAATGAAAAACGAAAAACTAGCAACTCTTTTTTTGGACAACGAAGCGAATAATATATCTTTTAGCTTGAAATAAAGTCACGACACCTTGTTATTTTTTGGTAGAACACTTCGTCACGAAGAATGTTCTTCAGTAGAGCGCTAACCACAACTATCTACTATATACTTACAGTTTAATTTTTTCATAAGTATGTTTAGTAAAATTCAAAGGTTTGAACCTTTAAAATAGGAATAATAATTGCTTGAGCAAATATATTCAACATTATTTGAAAACGTGAAAACATTTTTTTTTTGGGATATTATTTATCGATACGATATTAAAATAAATAATGTGTGACTCTTCAAATCAAAAACAGTTTTCCGTCTGATTGCGACGGAATTTAGCATGACCGTGTGGCGGACTTAGTCGCTCACCTTTCGAAGAAAAAGAAATCTTGAAGTAAAAAATATCTTTTAAAATATTCAATAGTTTTTCGGTTTCATTCGCTCATGGGAAAGCAAAAACACGTAATAATTAATAGTTCCAAAGACCCTTAAAAATACCAAGTCATTGCATATGTAATACATGCTGAAGTCTCCCGTTGCGACGAGCACATTTATAGTATTTTTGCTCGATCGATGAAAGATTGAAGAAATTTTCCCTGTATAAAAGATGAAATAATAGGGAAAACCTTAAGCTATAGAAAGAAAATGATGGGATTATCATTTGAAAAAAGACTTTTTTGTCGTTGGTAGAGTAGTTTACGAATGGTTTTTTTTGCTCAGTTATAATTGACCATCCGTGAAGCTCGAAAAGCCGGCTTCGGGTACAAAATTATTTTAAGAGATAAAGAAATTTTAGTTGATATATATCGCCTATTAAAGGTTGTAAATTTAACTTGAAAGATTCTTAATCTCAATTCCATATAAACTAAAAGAGATATCCAAGCATTTTTTTGTTTTAATTTAGCAAATATTTATTTACTAAATGCCATACAGTCTTCACTTTGAAATTTGATACAGAATACAAACTCTTTTCTTTGAACTGTCTTTTCATAAACAAAAATTAATAGAAATGAATTCAATATGGATTTAAAATGTTTATTTTCCACCAGGAAAAACGGTTCGAAATAAAAGAAAAAATAGTTTCGTTTTCTGATGAGATTATTATAAATGGTCATCATTTGGCCTGTATACGTCATCACAGTAAGCCATTTTGATTCCTGCTCAATCTGCTCAAAGGTCGAAGGGGAGTAGTTTTTCCATCCAATATTATCAGTCCTACTTAATTTGTCCGGTTTGTTTGCTTTTTTTGTGTGTGTGTGTTTAAATTCGAGCAAAAATTACTTTCTTTTTCTGCGGCCGTTTGGACGAAGATATTAAAAAGTTTGATCGCATGATATTGTTTTTCCTTCAGAGTGCTGAAGAATAGAAATAACAAATCACTTTAATTTTCTTGGAAAGCAGTCAAGTTTTCGTTCGCACGAAGCTTTATTTATTTCGTACAAACAATTCAATATACGCCAAAACACGCCAAACAAACTATCTATGCTTCAAAAACTCATTAGAATTTCAAAACAAAAAACAAATTTAGCCGGCATACCGCTAATAATTTACATAACAAGGCCGTTTGCTGAAGACTTTTCTGATTTTTATTGTGGAAAAAACCACCCAAAGTATAGGAAAACCACAACGTCTTTTTTGAAAAATAGTTCCATGTTTTCGAACTAAAGTTTAAGCCAATTAAGAATAAAAAGTGATTCATGCGAGTAGCCAAATCAAAGGTTAACAAATACGTAATCCGTTCATTCCTTTTCAATACGTTTCTATTTTCATCCTAAATTTTCGTCACAAACGTTTGGGAACCTTTTTCTGTTTTTTTTTTTACCTTTAAGGTAATAAATTTTGTGGCATATTTTCAAGATTTAATAGTAGAAAACGAAAGAGAAAAGGGACATTCCGTATAAGTCGAAACTATTAATTTAGTCTTTCTAGAATGTTCGAAGTCAAATGAGTTTTGGAAAAACAGTTTTCCGCTTAATCGAGCCTTCAGTAACCTTTTTCGGTTCTCGGCCCTGAAAAAGAGAAACAGCCAATAATCGAAGCTGGCTTTTTTGCAGGGGAAAAATTCCCCTAAACACAAAAACTAACTGCGCTATTCGTCGAGTGTCCGCTCAAAGATTGGAAAACCGATTGACTGATTTGAACCTTTGCAATTTGACAAAGAATGCGTTACTTTCGCTATCAATATCTTGCTGTTAAATTTGTCAATGAATAATGACAAACGATAAGGTCAAGTTTTCTTTTTTGCGTCTGGTAAAAATAAAACTGAAACCGTTTTAAAGAAAACGAAATATTCGTGTTTCTAGCCAAATGTAGCCATGGAGGGCATTGTAAGTCCGCCTTTTTTCAAACGCGCCATCGTAGCCGCATGAAGAAAATGCAGTTTTTAAATTGCAGCATTTTTACATCAGTGTTAAAAAAACCCTTAAAAAAGAGATGGGCGCGTATTGGTTTTCCAACGCGTCAGCTACTTAACTATTTTTTTAATATCGCTTTGTTCCTTAGTAATTATCTCAATTATTTTTACTGATAGACTTGGTCGCGAAAGGAATTGTATTGAAATATCGGTTACGAACACGTTTATGCTAAATGGTTGATTTTATAGGGCTAAGATAAAAGCTTCAAATGATGAAGCAAGAAGAGTGAAGAGTGAGATAACAGAGTTTTAAAAAACGACTGTTACAAATACGAGAATCACTCCAACGAAATAAAATGTGATGGGGATTTCGCATTGACTTTTCGTTTACTCGGTAGCGTTCATCTTGTGAGGAAAGGAAAATCGAAGGCCCTGATAATAACATCGTTGAAGTTAGGGAAGAATAAAGCAACACTGAAATCAAACTTTGAAAAACGAAGAGCAAAAGTTAATTAGACTAAAGTGATCGTATTCGTAATTTTCTGCGAGGATATCTATTTCGGGACTGGAGAGGGAAGGTGGGGGTATTGGATATTGGCTATTAATTTGCTTAAATACTTTATTAGCAATTCCAATTAATAGTAGTTTAGATACAACTGTTAGTGACGCTTGCCTTTAGGGACTTTTAATATAACAAAATCTATGAGGGCGATGTCAACCGAAAACGTAAATAACTTCACTTTAAGGTTTCGCGCTTTTACAGACTGTCTTTCCTGTGGATGAATTGACTTTGCTAATGTTTTGAATGAAATTTCCAATTAAAATTATTTACGCTTCCGGTTGACTTTGCCGTCGAAGATTTTGCAAATCTCAAAGCGCCTATTTTTTTAGCAAGCTTTCCTCGAATATCCAAAGGCTTTGGGAACGAGTTTAATTTTCCTCTCGTTCAAACACAATCCTCCTTTTAAGACCCTTTCCTGCCTAACTGAGCCTATTTCTCTCCACACATCCCTCATATATTCTTTCATAATTGTTTTCTGATATTAAAGCTATTGTTCTGTTAACCCATGGAACCCAATTACATCCCAGTCTTGGAATGCAACAAATAATGGTAGAAACACCTTAAATTGAATAGTCTACGTAGCAGCCCAAGGCGTAAGGGGTTAAGGGGAGCTGTTGGGTGGAACCGAGGAGGCTCTAGTTCCTCACTCCACTGCCCCCGCTTACCCCAGGCTACATAATTGAAGGAAATAAATAACAGAAAACATGTAAAGAACAAAACCAAAGTTAGTTCAACGTCGAGATTTGCGATACGTAGTTTTTTTCAACAGGAACAGTAATGAAAAATATGATGAAAACAATATATAATAGATAATATAATAGATTTTCCTTATGGCTTTCCGATGATTTTACAATAATCTCCCAAGTTTTTTCCAATGACTTTCCGATTTTCTTTCGATGATTTCCGATTTTCCCTTGATGATTTCGTGATTTTCTCCCAATGACCTCCCAGTCATTTTTTTCTCGATGGATTCACGATGATTTACTTTCCAAGCACGAGCGCCAAAAGAGCCATTCTTACGTACATACCAAACTCGGCTTGACGAAAGTAGGCAGCTCGAGGGTCAGAATCCACTTCAACGCTGGAAAGGTTACAAGATTAGATTTCAGATGCAGGAAAAAATTTTTTGTGAGGTCAAAAGGGTAGATTACATACAACTAAAACGGCAAAGAACACGACATCATTACGATACGGAAATAGTCCCACAATGCACTGCAATGCCAACTCGACCCAGTTATTTTCTTTAACCTTGGAATGGCTAATTCGGCGAAGAATGGTCAATGAAATCTAAAAGAAGTCTACGTAACAACATGTTGCTATAGTTACCTTATCTCATTGATGCGTGGTAAGGGATGCATGACAACCATCTTTTCTTTGGCTTCGTTCAAAGTCTGTGGAGTCACGACGTAACTTCCAAAGACCTAAAAACAAGACCGCATCAAAGCATTAAAAAAAACGCTGCTTGGGACAGCCATACCTTCGCTGGTAGAGGTAACTGTCGAAGCAGTTGTTCCGCAAAGCTTTTTTTCGCTTGTACTATTCAAGCAGTAACAAGCAGAAGTGAAAGCAAAGCGGCTTTACTCTAGCAATGACCCGTTCCGAGTGCGTAATCATAGCGACACACCTGGCAAGTAGTCAGAGCATTCAAAACACTACAACACTAGATTACTGTACAAGGGGTTATACTGGTTTAACCTTCCATCAGAGCTCAGATCTCGATCAAATTAATTTGACTATTTTTTCAACATTTGTTTTTCCGTTGCTTTATTCTACTGCTGTCCTGCAAAATATTTCAGAATCTCCCTAAAATCTCCTTACATTAGTGTTTCCACAAAATCAATTAACACAAATCATCATCAACATCATCTAAAGCATGATTCCTTCTGATACCTTGTCATACTCTCCCTGCGTTTCGAACCGTTCTCGTTGGATCCTCGTCACGTACAACACATCAGTGTCGTGTATGGCTTCCTGTAAAGACGTGTATTCTTCCTGCATTGAAAACAAATGGTGACGTAAATCACCGAGTTCCGTTTGTAAAGCTGCAGGTGGTTTACCGCCGTTTGCATTACTACGCGGCCACCCCAGACACAAATCGCGTCGTGTAGTTTGCAATAGACTGCCGTCAATCAAACACCTCATTCTATTTGGATGTACTCAAACTCTTTGCAATCGCTATCGGAACTTTCCTTCGTGATATCTGACTGAGAAAGTTTGATAGAAAAGCCATCTCACTGATCCAAACGTGTATAAATGGCGTCAACATGAATGATTGACGGCAGTCTATTGCAAACTACACGACTCGATTTGTGTCTGGGGTGGCCACGTAGTAATGCAAACGACGGTAAACGTAGAAATGGAAAATCGACAATTGGTTTTGCCTATGAACACAATACATTGAACAGGCCAGAATTCTCAAACCTTACAACTAAGACCGGCCTAAATGGCTGAACACAAGGTGCAACCGTCGCACGCAACTAGATTTATCTTGTGAAAATGTCCGCAACAATTCTGGCAATAGAGTGCTGTGCTCAGCCAGTGCAACATTTCAGCGTACCAATTTCTTATTTTATATTTTTGTTTCAGGAAAAGTTGCTATGTGGACTCCCCTCCCACTTATTCGCGGTCATGCAATGTTAGAAGTAACAGCTGCAGGGTTGTTCATAGTGCCTTAATGTGCAGCCCACAAACTCCACCGATCATAAATGTAAAGCGCATTGAAAAAAGTGAAACTCGCTATATAAGAAATCCCCATTATTATAATAACAATTGCAAAGTCTGTCCAATTAACTAACAACAAGGCTACCATGTTTTTCACATGAAGAACGGTAAATGTCATCGATTATATTTTACCACTTAATCAGGACGAACATATACCTGTACAATACCCCTCTGTCGCACATATTCCTTAACAGAGTCTGGCATTTGTAGACTTGGAGGCGAGACGTAGCGTAGAGTCACGCGGTAAAGACACAGTAGCCTTGCAAGGGAGTGAACTGTACGACCATTCTTCAAATCCCCAATCATAGTTACCTACAGGAATCAACGATACATAAATGTAAAAAACTATATTCGACATTTTGTGTGATTGTGAAACGATTGTAAAACGCTCGGTCACGACACTTTCGTACCGTGAATTTTTCTGAGTCACGCACAACAAATGGTTATATTCCCAAACCTGGGAAAGTGACACTTCGATTCAACGATAGAACCTTGCGCAATGGCTGCATTTATCCATTCACGAAGTTCCATTATCAAGACTGCACTGACAGAATGAGGCTTCACCGATTTAAAAGACAGGTGAAGTCTGAATTCTTAGTTATTTTTAGTTTTGACTGAAACAGTTTCAAAATCAGTGTCGACGAGAAGGCCCCATTTTGTGATCGTGTCATCTTAGTATTACCACAACTGTAGGCTTCTCCGCAGGCTACCCCATATATTCTCCGTTGGGATCCCTGTGTTACATCTTATGGCAGAGAAGAACTAGGAACGAGAAACGAGGAGAATTTTTGTCCTTATCACAGGAAACCCAACGAGCAAAAAGAGCCAAGGAGATTGCGTTCCCTGATCTTTATGTTATCTGTCATTAAGCCTCTCGGCAAGAGGAGAGATATAAACTTCACATCAATGAAGTGTCACCAGTCTCTTATATTTTTGAGAATTTTGATACAATAATGTGGCTAAAGTTCTTACCGTTAAACCATTGACAGTACCAATCTCCTCTCTTATGGTGAAGACATCGAGGAGAGCCTGGGTCGGGTGCTCTCCCACACCATCGCCAGCATTGAACACTGGTTTGTGACAATTCTTGGCTGCTTCCTGTTGAACAAAATAAATTACGCCCTCAAAATAAAACTTGACGATGCTGGTTGGTCTTCCTTATTACCATAATTCATAGTTCCTCTTTTGTGGGCAATGTTTTTAGTCTTTTTTAAAGGTGAGGCAAAGTTATGCTCACATTCATGCACACTTTTTCTTTTGTTAATGTTAAGATTTCATGGCGCATTTCAGACTCACCTGAACCGCTCCAGGCACTGGGTGTCTGATTACTACCACGTCACAGTATGAGGACATGACTTGAACGGTATCTACAGACAAAAGATCGATTAGTAACGTCCATTACACTCATTTCCACAATTATATACATTGCCAAAACAAACCAAGACGTCTGGGTTTTTGGCTTCCGCCAATAAAAAATACTAACTCAGACTGTTGGAAATGTGATAGACGGATGTAAGAAAAACAACAGGGGTCTCGAATACACCCCTTACACTGAGTCCCGAGAGGATTTGTTCTGGGGGACAAAACAATGGAAGTTTTTCTCCATAGAAAAGACGGCCTATTGTTTTGTCCCCCAGAACGATTGCTCTAGGAAATTAATGCGAGGGGTCTATTGTAGCTAGTTGTGTGGATCGTGTAGTTATTTAAAAAATGCTATAAAATAACTGCCTTTACAAGCACGCTAGTACGCGTGTATGGTAATCGTTGAAACTCAAAACATTGTAGCATTGGAAGAGGGGAGGGAGGGAGGAGTCAAAGCTGAAGGATGTCACTACTTGGCTTTTCAAAGACGCTTTAAAAAATTACCCGAGAGGGTCTCTCCTTTCTTTGTCGACGAGTCAGACGCGCCGATGTTGATGACAGTGCCACCCAGCCTCTGCATAGCAGCAGCAAACGATGAGGATGTACGGGTGCTGACCTCGTAGAACATGGACGCCATTACACGACCCTTCAAACAAACACAAACCGAACATCAGTCTTACTGACGAACCCATGGAGCAATCAAATTTGGGAGCTATTCATTTTAGTTTCAGTAAATCCCATTTATAGAGAGCATAAGAACGCTGTTAAAAAACTTGTCACTTAGGCTAACTAAAGTTAGCAACATGGCGGAATTTTTCTGGCACCCTTTTATTCTATCCCATGATTCAATGCAGTAAGGGTCTCGCCACACTTTTCTTCTCGTTTATAGATCCCTTGCACCGAGTCCCGAGAAAAATTGTTCTGCGGACAAAACAATGGTTTTTGTTTGGATAAGAAAAGATGGCCTAACAAGGGCGGTAACGTTACCTTAAGAAGATTGTTTCCACCTTCTCGGTGAACCATTTTACGCATTTCATGAGCAACATTAAAGATGGTGTGAAGCTGTGATAAAAAATAAAGGGAAACATCATCAAGAGCCATAAATAAATAAATGAATGATCTTGAAAAATACAGGCGGGTCGTACTTCACTTCCCTTACACCTTCCCTTGGCAGATTAGAATGACTATTAGTCCTCGCTTGGCTAAAGTAACAAATACTAAGGGAAATAGGGGGACTACGCGACTACGTGTCGTGCCTGGAGTTATTTGGGTCACAGAAACACAGGCCTTTTCTTAGTTCGATAAAAAGGAAGCATTTTGGTCTAGATAGGGTACAAACAATACCATATAAGGCATGGCCAACAACAACCTCGTTCCCAGTGCCTTCTCGTTTTTTTCAAGATGGCGGCGCTCTAAGGGAAGACAGGTCTTCCCTTCGAGCGCCGCCATCTTGAAAAAAAGCCAACAAAAGATATTTGTACCGAAGCTAGACCAAACTGTAACATGTTTGATATCTTAAATAAGGTCCAGGAAATCCAGGAAAAACGATCTAGTATCTTACCTGTTCTTTAGAGAACTGACTGGCGCTGATGATATTACCAGTGATCACGTGAGCAGGGACACGAAGTGCCTGAGAGGGGTGGTGTGGAATGACAAAAGCGGGACCCTGGGTCAGAGTTGGAGTCTTTGGGGTCGCGGTACCATGTGACATCACTTCCACTACGTGTGGGGAACCCTCTAAAGAAATAAACAAAAGATATAAAGCTTGACTTGAGGGAGTTTTTTGTTCCATCATTGCAGTCCTGTCATTGCGGAATTGAGAAGGTCAAAACCCCTTCTTGTTCTAGTAGGAAAAAATATTGTCATAGCTAATCACTGCCATAAGTACAGCAGTGGCACAGCTTAACAGACTGGTTAAACTGAAATCATGTGAAGGCGCCTCTGGCAGCCGCTAAACCGCCCATACATCACCCTGGAGCACAGCTCTAACAAGTTTGAATTAGTTAGGGTTGATTTGAGAGGAGGGAGGAAAAAATGGAGGACCGGAAAAACCCTAGGAATTAGAACCAACAAACTCAGCTCACATGGGGCGAATGGCATAGTACTAGGAGCATGTTATTTATTTGATTTACAAGGGAACACCACAGGGAGCCCAAAAATCTCAGCCTAAAAAGCTGAGCATTGGACTCTCAGTGGATGCAAAATTTAAGTGTTTCGAAAATTTAATGATATCAGGTAACATACCGAGAGCAGCAGATATCGGCTCCGGGCCGACAGCACGATGTACTGGTGGAGGC
Source organism: Actinia tenebrosa (assembly GCF_029948245.1). Lineage (NCBI taxonomy): Eukaryota > Metazoa > Cnidaria > Anthozoa > Actiniaria > Actiniidae > Actinia > Actinia tenebrosa. Next base: position 17,592,286 of record NW_028292578.1, read on the forward strand.
AACTGCCAATGACGGGCTTCCTTTTTCCTTGGACTGGTAGGTACCTTGGTGATGGCCGGAGGTAAATGAGGTCCGTGCACGACACCTGATGGCAAGGGACTGACGATTCGTACATCCTCGCCAAATCCTGGTTGAGCGAGCACCTTAAAAGGGGAAAAATCTCATTTAGTATTCTCCGTATCTCTCTGGGGCTCGCTCGTTTGATTTTTAAGAAAACAATTGTTTTGCTGCTAGATACTTGGACAGCTAGGTAGATGTACCTTCGTGATGGCTGGTGGTAAATATGGTCCGTACACAACACCCGATGGTAGGGGACTTATGATTCGTACATCCTCGCCAAATCCTGGTTTAGCGAGCACCTTTTTAAAGGGGAAAAATCTCATTTAGTATTCTCTGTATCTTTCTCAAAGGGGCGCGGGTTGGACTTTTTCTATATCGATTGCTTTGTAATGCGAAAAAAAAATCCGAAAAAGGAAGGGGAAAAAATTACTCCGACGAACGGAAAGTTTGACTACTTTTCCATCATTTCCCTACATTCCGCTCTACTTTTTGAAATCTCTCTTTACTTGTCCATTCCTTTTCACTAAATCTGGAGATTGTTTTGCCTGTTAACTGACGTGCGGCGCAAACGAGATGCATATCTCTAATAGATAATGATGATGCCTTCATTGTTCACTCGCGAACGACAAAGGAAAGAGAGGACAGAAAGAAGGAGCCTGCCTTTCGCTTCTTACAGAGGATTTGCACTAACAGCATGACGGATGGCAGGATATATTGTTCTGCCATCTAACAAAGCCACCGTCAGACGTGATCATGCAAAAACCCCATTTCAAAAGCAAGAGTGCCCCTTCCTAAGATCTTACCTTGCCATCGATACAAGCAATCTCTCCCCTCAGAACAACACGACGAACCATCCCAAAGACTTTCATTCCAGCGAAGGGAGTCCATTGAGACTTTGAATACGTCATGGCTTTAGGGATCGTCCATTCGTTACCAATCTCCACCTCAATGTACGTGTCTTTCTGTTCGGGTAGGCCAAAGATGCGGCGGGGATTGTGGTAAAGTTTCTCTACTATGTCCTGGGCATTAAAGTAAATAGAAAAACATTTTAACCAACTTGTTTCAAGATTACAGAAGAAGCGTTTCATTCTGCGCTCTCTCCCCTCTTCTACCACAAGACCCCAGGTCTGCCGCCTGTGGGAATGCATTTTTGCAAAGGAAACTCAAACTTCAACAAGTCTTATACATTTACTGTATTTCTATGAGACTTAAACTAGGCTTCAGTTTTATAGTCTACTTGGTAAGAGGCGAACATTAAATAATTTTTTCACATCCCTGAAGGCCAAGAGACACGAAGGGACTTTGATTGCTAGAGGTAAGACTGCACCGATTGATCACTACTGGGAGAAGTGAGTGAAAGAAGTTAGTGGTTTTACTTCTGCTCTGTTAAACGCAACGTCTAAGACTGTTTTAAAGATGTTTTCTGCAAACAAGAACTTGAACGAAGCAGCAATGAATTCCGAGATTACTAGAGAGTACTGACTGCGATTCACGGATTGTTTATTCCATCCATGATCATTACAAAAGCTAGACAATGTGCAAAACATTGCCTTGTGTTTTTTCATCTGATGTCTTCTCTACTGAAAAGGAAGCTGGTACTTACATCAACAGTCAGGCGTTCTTGGTGCACAGCCGTGAGCAATAATGGTAGCATGGTCTCTAAGCCAGGAAATCCGGGGGGAGCGTTGTCAGAGTTTTTTTCTTCGACTGTGTGAGGAGCTGTTGAAACAATATTGCAGCAAAATAATAAGTATATGTAATGTCTTATTTCTCGTCAAAGTATGGTATATGACATAGTCACCAAATATATTTTCAAAAGAACTAATTCGTGTTAGAGGAATGTTATATTATGCCCAATTGTCAAACAAAGAAATCATAATCTAGAGAATGACACGTGTTCTAAAATAGAAAAACATTACAACAATACGAATTAGTTCTACTCGTAGTGCAAGATAAAGCATAACATACCATGGTCCGTAGCGAAACAATCAATATACTCCAAGTTTTCCCATAGCGCGTCCTGATCTTCTTTAGTGACGATGGGTGGCTTAACTTTGATCCAGTTGTGTCCAATCCTCTCCACGTCATCTTGGGTCAAGAACAGATGGTGAGGTGCCACTTCACAGGTGACGGCCATGCCTCGTTCCTTCGCTGCTTTGATCACAAGAATCTAAAAGAAACAGTCAATGATGATGATGATGATGATAATGGTGATGATGATTATAACCGTGTGTTGAATCTTCCTTAATATTACAGCCTGTATAACAGCAGCAATGGCATGTATGGCATGAGTTTGTCGCTCTGGCTTAGATCAGCCTAGTATTGTTGGGTTATTGAGTTGCTCATCTGTGCTGTGGGTGTTGGCGGCAGTAGTTGTGGAGATGGTGATGGTTAGTAGTTGTCGATTCCGTACCGTTTCAGACCCATACAGATCTACTCAAATGACAAGAGTATTTGTTATCATTACCTCTTCTTTGCGTGCTACATGTGCTATATGTACCGGTCTCTCAGCCAGCTCAGCCAATAACAAGATAGCAGCAGTAGTTCTACCTTCAGCGTGACATACGATTGGAAGGTGTTTAGGCCAGTTCTCTAAATGCTGTTGAATAAAACAAATAAATTTTATTCTAACTGTCCTTACTTAAGTCGATTTAAACGATCTTAAGTCTCCCCGTATAGCTGTGTCCATGTGCACCCATCTGTGCTCTTTTCATGTAGCTTCATTGCACCCTTGAACTTAAACATCGATCAAACTCCTAAGGTTTTGGTTACTTACCTTGATCCAAAAATTTTGAAAACAAAAAACCAAAAAACACAAATTCTCCATTATTTTAGCTCATGCGGGTCATCTGCATGATTTTAATGCATACTGGAAAAAGCAATGACTTCATCCCAGCCTTCACTACGACATTGATTGCACTATTAGAGCTTTCAATACTAACCTTGATCCACAGAGTCAGGTCATCTAGTCGTAGTGTTGTAAATGTCTCATTCAAGTACATCTTGAGTCCTGCTGCTAGATGGCCAAAGTTCTTGATAGTGTCATAGTTGTCCGGGCCAGCACCAAGATAGATACCGTAATCACAGAGTGCTCCTTTGGCAGCAAGCTGAACAATATGAAAAGAATAAATATCTCAAACAAAGCACAAGTTTTTGAAAAACTCATATGTGAATTGTGTTAAAATAATTATGAAGAGAGTAAAAAACCTTTTTTCAAATACAAATAATAACAAATTCAACAGGAATAAGGCCTTCACGCATAACTAGTTAAGCAAAAAAAGGTACACTGTCCCGCCGCTAGAGAAAATTTGACTAAAGATGTTCTAGTTTGTAAGAGCTAGGAACAGTGGTATAGCTAGAAATGTGGGTGCGTACGATTAAAAAATGGATTCCCCCCCCCCCCCCCTTCCTACGCCACTACCTTGGATATAATCTAAAAACTAGAGAATAAAACAAGGGTTTTCCCCCTCAACACAACACACCTTCTTTGCCAGGTTAAAAGCATTTTCATCTACCAGCGGAGGATTAGTATTAGGCATAGCAAGCACCATGGTAACGCCACCAGCCAAGGCTGCAGCTGTACCGGACATAAAGTCTTCTTTATGAGTAGCGCCTGGTTCTCGTAGATGAACATGAACGTCAATCAACCCTGGAAGGCGAAGGATACGAGCCGAGGACATGCAGTCAATGTGGGTCTTGAGCCTTGGTGCACCACCTACTCTCTTCAGGGCCTAAAACAATCAGGACAAAATAGGTTAAGGTTAGAGGGAGGAAAACCGGAGACATCCCTTGTGACAAGTAACACATTGAACAAACTAAACTTGCATATCTTCTTTCGTATTTGCACGTTCATAATTTGAACAAGCTCTACGCTCTTGGACGACACGTGTTTAAATTAATTATCATTATGATTATCATTATATGTGCAACGAACCCAGGATTGAACTACTCAATGGTGAGAGATAAGGCCGTAGCAAAAAAATTAAGTTTCCCACCAATCACTAACGAAAACGTAGCAGTAGTGCAGCTGAACTGGGCAACGTGAAGTCAATGACAAGGTGCCTCTAGCAGCTGCTATACAGCCCATGTAAGACCCCGGAGAACAGCTCTACCCAGTCTGAATTAGTTAGGGTTGGTTTGAGAGGAGGAAAGAAAACTCTTTGAAAAAAAGAAATAAACCTAGTTACCTCAACGAACAGCTTGGCGCATTTAATGTTAGTTATCAGGGGAACAGAGAAGTCGATAGCCATCCTTCTTGTCTTGTATCCATGTGTAACCAAGGTAGCGGTCCTAATACCTCCGTGACTTCTCAGTGGAAGGTTGATAAACAGGTCAAACTTGTTTTGTGATAGATGTTCTGTGATGCTGCATTCTCCATTATCATCAGTGTTGCCCTCTTCTGCTGGCCAGTCAACTGGAATGACCTGTTTAGAAACAGATGTGGATTTTTTTTCAGTTTGAGCGAATATAGTTTGACACACAGCAGTAAAATTGGGTGTAGGAAAGAAAAAGAAATGAAAGGAAAAGTTAAGGAAAAGCAAATGAATGGGAAAGGATAGCTAAGATAGGAAAAGAAAGGAAAGTAAAAGGAAGAGAGATAGGACAGAGAAAAGACATGAAAGGAAAGCAAAAGGGAAAGGATAGATAGGATAGGTGGGAAAAGAAAGGAGAGCAAATAGAAAAGAAAAGAGAAAAACTCTTACCTCTACCCCATGAGCCGAATAGAAGTCAGCAGTACCTAGACTAGCATAGAGAGTAAATCCAAGCTCCTTTAACGTCCTGACGCTGGGAAGCAGCTCGTTCTTGGACTAAAATATAATACGTAACATGGTGATTATGATAATAATAATAAAAGAAGACATCCTTAACGTTTTAAAAAAAGTATGCATGTGCCAAGGTATGAAATAATGAAATAACGTGCAGCAGAACGTTTTAAAAGTTGCAAACGTTTGTTTGAAGCCTCTATAATATTTAAATGTTAGAAGCTGGCAAAGTAATATCAATAATAATCAAATTTATCATCGTCCTCATTATCTTCACCACCATCATCACCATCATTATTATTACTACCATCATCATCACAACCATCATTATCATCATCACCATCATTTTCATCATCCTTGTCACCACCATTTATTACTACCCATCACCAATACTATCCTCATCATCATATTCTGTCATCATCATATTCCGTCATTATCATCATCATCACCACCATTACTGCATCATATTCACCAGCCATCACCATCATCAACATCATCATGACTATCCTCATCATCACCATCCCTCATCATTGTCACCATCATCAAACTGCCAAAAAAAAAACGTGTATAGGGGAAATCTATAAACATACATTGAAACTTCCAATAGACAAGAGAATGGTTTTCTTTGGCATCTTGAATTTAGTGCTCAGTAATCCCTTGAGGTAAGCCTCGTAACGATTCTCACCAAAGCAAGCCACCTCTCCAGTACTTGCCATCTCTACCCCAAGCCTGCAGTCTGCACCGGCCAGCTGAGAAAACGAGAACTGAGGAACCTAGAAAATAAAATACTCGGAGATATTAGCATGTATTTGCTATCTTAAATTTGAGCGTGAAATATAGTTATTCGTATTGTACTGTAAAACCAAGACAGGAATGTGTTGGTCTGTAGGTTATTTTTCTTATTGTTTTCATTTAATAATCGTTTCATCATTCTATTTTTTCAACAATTTTTAACCAAACTTTTCGGCAAGTGTTGTGTTCATAGTTTATTCATAGCCATCGCTTATTTGCTTAGTTAATCTACTTTATTGTCTAGTTTGTATTTCGCTTCCAGTTTAACTCGATACTCCAGCGTCTCTTTCTTCGTGTGTCTAGTAGTTATAGGAAGCAATAGATCTTGGAGTTATAAGCCCAAAATATTTCTCAACTGTCGCACAACTCACAATGTTGGAGCGAGATATGTATCGCTGGGGAACACGACAGCGTGAGCAACTATCATCTGGGCGTGCAAAGATGGCATGTAAGGGTATTCTTAAAATTATAGCTTGCGCATCAAATAAAATATTTCCATTAAATGTGATTATATTCCATACATGTACTAGTAAAAACATAAGAAATCAAGGATTGGAATTATATCAATCCCAATATAACTACTCAGACAGTTGGATCATCATATTGATTAATGGAAACCAAAAACCCAGATGTCTCAAAATCATAGCTACTTGTCTGGTTCAGGTAATCATAAAAAGAAGTTTAAAACTGCATTTTTTACCTTGACTCCAACTCGTCCCTGACCATCAAGATCCAGAACAGACTCTACTTTCACATCACAGATGACCCTAGTCGCCATAGCAACAAAGTCGTGATCCAGGGTTTTGGAGACGAAAGGGAAGGAGCGAGAAACACGGAGGTTGCATTCAATCACTTTCAGTTGGTTATCCTGCAGAGAAAGAAAAAAGTTATATCAAAAGATTGTTACTAACCTTATAGTACAACCACCTTGACATTTTCCTGCTAGTCTGCTGTGAAAAACTAGTGATACAGTCTTTAAGTACAATTTTTTTTTCACAGTCACTGAACTGATTGGATGACTCAAAATCCATTCATCCACCATTGACCTATAATTTAACACTTGTCATTTTCAAGTTTAATCAATTCTCTAGCATGCCCAGTATACTCGTTACCAGTAGTAGGATGACTTCAAAGCTATCCATCTATCCATGATCCTCAATGATTCCCATTAACTTCATTTCACCCTTTCCTATTGATCTTGGACCATGGTTAACATGTTTCACCAAGTGCCCAGATAGAATCGTCTGAATCTCTAGCACCTAACTGTTAAGATAACTAGAGCAATCTTAATATACCTTGGCTATTAGCTGCATGTTGAAGGGTCCCGTCACAGACAAAGCTTCTCCAATAGCATAACAGATCTTTCTTATCTTGCTGATGGTCTCAGAATTCATGTCTTGTGGAGGTAACACCATAGTAGCATCTCCAGAATGCACTCCTGCATTCTCTACATGCTCAGATATTGCTATAGCAACCACTTCTCCATCACAAGCAATGGCATCTACATCAATTTCCTTGAATATGAAGAAGGAAATAAGAGAAAATATGTACGAAAGAAATTAAAGGACTTTAGTTTATTTTTTGAAGATAAAAGCCTTTGTTTACACCTGCATATTCATTTTACAATCCAAAAATTAAATACCAGGGGTGACCACTACCTGGCAGAATTAAGCTTGAGATTGAGATTATATACACATTTTGAGATTATATACAACACCAAGCCTGGCAGGACTCAAACCTGGGTCTCATTGATGAGATGTGAGCGCTCTCGCTGCTACGCCAGGCCTATGCTTCCCTAAATAGTACTAAATAGCACTGATGATACAATAGACCTTGCACTATTTTGTACTTAAGTGCAATATAAATTTACAGTTTCAGGAGACTAACCTTGGCTTCTTGAATAAACTTGGAGATGACAACAGGATGGTCCCTTGAGAGGAACACATCACTGGTGAGGTAGTTGTCAAGATCATTGTCGTTATATGCCACAATCATGGCTGCACCACTAAGGACATATGATGGTCGCACAAGACAGGGATAACCAACTGCCTGACAGAATTCTTTTGCATTCTGTAGTGAAAAAAGAAACCATAGTCAGGACTAAATCTATTACATCTTCTTGTAGGGGAAGAAAGGTCTCTCGAGAAGGCACACCTATTGCTGTTATCGTGCCATTTGTCCTGCTAGCTTCTATTTTTTTTCTTGCCATCAAGATTTTCTTAGGTTTTTCAGTACAATTTGCTAAAAATTAAGACTTGTCATACCTTAATGGTAGTAAGCTCTTTCCATTGAGGTTGTAGCATTCCAATATTGTCTAACATTCTGGAGAATTTGAATCTATTTTCTGCATTGTCAATTGATTCTGGCGATGTCCCTAAAATCCTTGCCTAAAATTTAAAAATATTAATTTTAAAAAAAATATTAAAATTTAAAAATTAAAAATGTCCAAACTAAAGGATGATTACCCTCTACACCCACCCATACACACCTGTTGTCTATGTAGGTGCATGGCTATGTTATTGGGTAGCTGTCCACCCATACTAAGAATAATTCCTTCTGGGTTCTCCTTTGTATAGATATCCATCACACTCTGAAAATTAAAAAAGTGAACATAAATTAAGCAACACACTTAAAAAATATATTTTGAGATCAAAATTAGGAATTGGAATTTAGCATGTTGGGTAATATAAGGAGAAAGGAAAAACAGAAAATTCCTCTAAACTCTATTTACATGTGATGCTGAGTCCAGGAATCAAAGGCAAGACCTCAGGTGAGGTGTAAGTGCACATACTGATAACAGTCATTTTAATATTGTTTTTATTCCCATACCTCAAAAGATATTTCATCAAAGTACAGCCTGTCACACTCGTCATAGTCTGTGCTCACAGTTTCAGGGTTGTAGTTGACCATGATTGTTTGCTTACCAAGCTACAAATAGAATATCAAGATGCATTCTGGTCTAGCTTGGGTACCAACAACACCACCCAAGCTAGACCACAATGCACCACTATTGCTATCACAGACAAGTTCCATGAAGAAAAAATGAGAAGTAAATAAATATTCATTGCTTTCCCCGTATTGAAAGAAGTACTGTTTACCTTGGTCAAGGAGGGTCTGTTCATCAAGGAAACAACTATATTTAAAAGTACAGTATTTCTATACATTCTTAAAGACCTTATTCATCTTGGTGCAACATTTTTCCTTTACAGAACATGTGTCATTCCCTAGAGTATCATTTCTTTGTTTAAGGCTTGTGCATGAGAAGACAAATGAATATGGATACAACTCAAACAAAGAATCTTCTCCCCAAGAGAATGACATGTGGCCAGCCTGTAATGGGTACACACTGCACCACAACAAATAAAGTCTATCAAAATAGTATTGTTATCTTACTTTTCTTAGTTCTCTTATACATCCCACAGCACAGCAGTCAAACTCAACACTACTACCAATCCTATACACCCCAGAACCAAGTACCATGATGGCATTTCCAGGAAATGTAAGGTCATCCTCCATGGCATTGTAAGTCAGATATAAATAGTTAGTACATGCCGGATACTCAGCTGCTACTGTGTCTATTTGCTTCATGAATGGAGTGATTTGCATTTCAAGACGGAGTTTTCTGACAGCCAATTCAGTGCTGTAGAGAGAATTGGAGCATATATTATATCAAGAAATGACTGTAACCTTTGAAAATATAGAGGTTGGCACAATGGTGGAGTGGTTTACTAAGACTGTGAAATAGTCGACTAATAGAGGATAGTAGATCTTATATACATACATATACTGCAGACCTGTCTATGAGTCAATAGGGCGAAGGGCGAAGGCCGAATCTTTAATTTATGTTGTTCTTTAAGTGGCAGAGCTATAGGAGGAGGGTAGATACATCTTGGGTAGTACATTACCTGTGAATGCACTTGGCTATTTGCTTGTCTGAGAAGCCAAGCTGCTTTGCTCTTAACAGATGTTCATAAGTGATCTCAGGTGCCTAGATAAAAAGACTGTTATACTGGTGTAAAAAAGATATCAGTTAAATGAAAACATTATAATAATCACCATAATGACCACTTGAGCAACAACGTTACCATTCACTCAGCAACAACAAGATAGCAAATTGCATCAATAATTTACATTGACAACATCATAATAGTCCCCTTCACAGTTCCCTGCGCCATCCTGAAAGGTAACCATGCCTTTGCATCGAAGTGAGACAAACGGTGAGCTTGCAATGATAGAGACATGTGAATAATTGTCCAAGGGTGTTAAAAAAGGTCTCTATCATTGCATGCTCACCGTTTGTCTTTCTTTGATGCGAAGGCACGGTTACCTTTCAGGATGGCACAGGGAACTGTGAAGGGGACTATTAATCATAGCAGCTGCAACAATGACAACATCAACAGCAAACACACAAAGACAACTAACTAAACAACAAATCCCAGCAAAATCATCCTGAGCCAGTGTAACAAAATTTTTTACCATCTAAAATTATTTTTTTTGATAATATTCAACTTCCATGGCATTAAACAAGCATGTACTGTACTATTACTGTAGTAAGTTGTGTAAAGTATGAACAGGTGATTATGAAATACTACCTTGTCTATTTGTGACAATTGTGTGTGAGATGATACACCCTGCAAAGTATAGACATGAGTTTTAAATGTCAGGATATGTTGGAATAAAGGTTATAAAAATGGCTTGACAAATCCTGATCAAATCAAATGAAAAGATGTGTCAAGATTGAACAGAAGACAGAAGATAGTTGCTGAATTGAGTTTCGAGATCAAGGACCATGGATAAACCCAAAAAAATGGGGTGGGGGGGAGGGGGGTAATATTGGAAAATATAAGAGACTAGTATGGGAAAAAGTGGGGGGCTAAGACTGGGAGTGTTTGTTGGGGGCCATAGCCCCCCAGCTTCCCCCCCCTCCCCCTAGTCTCTGCAGTTCCTGGAGTTGGTAGACATCAGACAACGTCCAGCCAGAATTGGAACTTGTCCGAGTTAATACTAATTTGGCCAGCAATCATGACTGGTGACTGACCGGCCATCATGTAAAGCCCTGATATTGTTTTTATTAAGAGAAATCTTGGCTCTGTTCTCTTCAGCTACGGATTTGCTTCCTAAGAGTTCAACTTTTTTGACTTTTGTACACATTACTGTACATGTATGTATCCTTGTGTCAAATCCTTTAAAAGAAAACTAAGCTAAGATGGCCAAATCATTTATCATATGGTTGCTCTGCTCACAGGGGCTGTACTGTAGTTGTAGTTGCACCCTCATCTTGGATCCACCCATGTATAAATAACAAAGAAAAATTATGAAACATTTAATCATCTTACCTTAGCTGTTTCAGTCCTATAAGACTTTAACAGTGCATTATAATCAGTAATACACTTCATGCGGCTTAGAAACCATTTGTCGATCTTAGTCAACTCATACAGCCTGTCTATGGTGTAACCCTCCTTCAACGCTGCTGCTAGGACATGGATGCGGTTGTCTGACGGCTGATTTAATTCCTGAAACATTTTAAGAAAATTAATATCCTTTTATCCAAATAGCTGTTTTAGATATTTCATAGTAACCATTGTATGGGGCAGGAAAAATGGAATGGCAATCTTAGTGAAAACGTTAAAATAAAAATAAGATGGTTTTTCAGTGGACGGGCATGACGACTGGCTGCATTAGATGGGTCCATGTGGACAATGTTGGTCAATGTGACAGGTCAACGGGACTGGCCCAAAGAACCATTTGGCTGGACAAATACCTTAGTATTTTGGCTGAACATTGTCCATTGACTATTTTCTTTAGCCCATACGTGGACCATATAATATACTTGCAGTTAGAGGCACCTTCATAAACATGTACTCTTGAAATAATATTTTTGAACTGTGCCATTGTTATATATTTTATTCATTGTGGTGATTAGTGTCAAGAGCTTAAAATAACAGCCAATTAGTCGCCAATCATGATCGCAGGCTAAATGTTTTAGCTTTGTCATACCTCATTTTTGGCTAAATGTTACTGATTAAAATGACTGGCAAGGGAAAGATTTGACCCTACAAGCCCCAGTTCTGGCTGGACATTGTCTGATGTCTGGTTGTTATCTTAAGCCCTGAGTGTTGTCAATAACATATAGTGTTCAACCTGATTGCTCAGAGCTAATGAACTATTCCCACTTACCACATCTGAAGGAGTATGCTTATGAGAGTCAAATCCCAGATTGCCCTCGTCAACCATTCTGATCGCTTTTTGGAGAGCTTCTTCAAATTTTCTACCAATCGCCATTACTTCTCCAACGCTCTTCATGCAACTTCCAATCTGTGCAAAACAAGCAAAGATATCATTCAGTAATGTCAATCCAGTTTTCATCAATCCAGTTTTCATCAATCCAGTTTTAATCTTATGGAGAGCATGTTTCTGCCCCACCCCCACCCCCTAAAACATAAAAGTTCCACAGAGTTGTATATTTTTGACTGATCTGTGTTTGCATAGTTCATAGTTGGGATTTCTTCAAAAAAAAGAAATGTAATATACCCTAGGGTGCCCATATGGAATCCTCCCCCCCTCTTTGCCCAAACCTCTCACAGACCCTCTTCACCCCTCCTCCTCAGAGAAATCTAGTATGGAGAGTATGAATATAGAGTCCATTTTTATTCCCAACTTTAGAAAAACCCTCTTGAGGGGAACATGGATATTTTCTGGAATTATACATATTATATAAATAATTTTTGACCTTTTTTGCACCATACCTTTGTGCTGACTTTGTTAAACTTCTTTAAGTCCCATCGAGGGATTTTCACTACCACATAGTCCAGACTAGGTTCAAAACAAGCAGTTGTTTTGTTTGTGACAGAGTTGTGTAGCTCTGGAAGAGGTTTGCCCAATGCTAACTTTGCTGCTACATAAGCTAGTGGGTACCCTGTGGCTTTAGATGCCAATGCGGAACTTCTTGACAATCGGGCATTAACCTCTATGATGTAATACTATGAAGAAATTACAAAGCAATGGTCAGTCATTAATATTTATTTCCAAAACCAAACCAAACCTAGCTTCTATTTATTTTACACTGAAACAATCTATGAACTGATCCAAGTCAGGGCATGGTTAATTCACAGGCCAAATTACATGCAGCTTTCCTGGAGTTGCAGAACATGTTGCATCATGGGGTTATTTCAGGGGACTCTTTAATACTTATACGTGCTGACAGTCTTTTTCACTCTCTGGTAGTGAAATGTGATAGGAAACCTAATTGTTGCGTTAATTTTCAAAATTATTTTGTTTTTTGAAGCATAAAATGTCAACTGTTTAATGAAGCCCCCCCCAAACAGCCCCATAATGCAATGCATTCCTTCAGCTCCAGAAAGGCTAATTGGAGCTTATAGGATGTTGAAACGGGAGGTCATGGAAAAAGCCCTTGGATCAAGGGAGAGAACCAACAAACTCTACTTCCATGTGATGTTGAGTACAGGAATCAAACAAGAGACACCAGAGGTGAGAGTCAATTGAGCTACCTACAGTATCGATATGTGAATTTGTCTTTCTTACAAGGTAATCATTACTTACTTCTTTGGAGTTAGGGTCTAGTGCATACTGGATATTGCATTCGCCGACCACACCCAAGTGCCTGATAACCTTTATTGCTGTGCTACGAAGCATGTTATATTCATCATTACTCAGGGTTTGACTGGGTGCAACCACTATAGACTCTCCTGTATGGATCCCTAGAGGATCCACATTCTCCATGTTACAAACCTGTAATAAATAAAAAATGTAATGACTGGACAGAACTTTAAAATACTGGAGGATAAACTAGCTTAAAAACAATATCTACACCAATCTAGGACTAAAAATAAGGGCTGCTAAATGGCTGGACATGATGACTGGCCATATCAGAGTGATCGACATGTGTGACCAGTCAATGCGATAGGTCAACAGGACTGGGCAATTACTGTATGTGTTTGGCCAGACAAATGGCAATTATGCCAGAAATTGTCCATTGAGCTGCTATTTCAGACCTGCAATCACTCCCATTGAGAGGGTTTTCTATGAGCTTCACTCCACAATCACACTCCACACAACATTCAACTCACATGTTGATTTTTACTGAGGAAAGTCATTAACTGGGAAAACTCAAGGGATATAACTTCATATTGATCCAATATGAATGAATATAGCACTGTGGAGCACAAACTGTGCTTAAACTCTGTTTAGGGATTAAGATTTATGGCATATCATCCATGGTGATTTTATATGAAAGTGGAATCCCAAAATCTTGAACATTCTGAGGACCAGCTAAAGAGTTTGAAAACAATGGGGGCTCAAGATATCCAGGGTAAACTATATAGTGATGCAACTCCACTGTACACAGCTTCAAGCTGGGAAGTTCTGCACATCTGGAGTTTAAGAACTTACTGTGATACAGTTGTCAAAAGCATCTCTGACGACTTCATACTCAATTTCTTTCCATCCTTTCAAGGATTTGTCAACAATAATCTGTTTAGTGTTAGCAAAAGCCACTGATGCCAAAGCAATCAACTGTTCCTTGTTGTCGGCAAAACCTGATCCTAACCCTCCTAGTGCGAAAGCCGCTCGTACCATGACTGGATAACCTATCCTCTCGGCAGCTGAAATAGCCTGGGAATATACAATAGTATTTATCGTTTACTTAATCTAGTATTTAGAACTGTAGAGCTATGCCTTTTATAAGAAAAGATTGAATGGCATAGTCAGAGCATGTTGTTGTGTGAAGTGACAATCAAGGTGCATGCATTTATCATCGTTGTTAAAAGAAAATGTTTTTGCACTTGAATTGATAGCATACCTGTTCAACAGAACATGCTGGCTGACTTGGTGCAACTTTTTCATTAATTCCTTTCAATTTTTCAGCAAACATTTGTCTGTCTTCTGTGCATACGATAGAACTAACAGGGGTACCCAACACCTTGACGTTGTATTCCTCTAGAACATTCTTATCCCTCAACTCAATGCCACAGTTAAGAGCAGTTTGACCACCAAATGCAAGGAGAATACCTCCTGGTCGCTCACTTTGGATAACCTATAGATAGGAGGAAAAAAAGAAGGTTTTTATGGGTGTAAATAAATAAAGTACACATGTTGCAGGGCTAGAACTTAATGTTGACTTTTTAGAAATCAGGTCATCAGACTACACCACATACCACTCCCATGGAGACCTATTACATATAAGTATTACTGAATAGAGGGTTTGCACCATCATGTGCCAGCAACCATGATACAACTTGCACTGCCTGTGGTTAGATAGCAGAACAATAAAATCCCTTTGCTCTCTGAAATTGAATTCTTTATCATGTAAAAGGATTGTATTGTTGCTGCCATCTAACATGGCTGCAGTCACATGATGGTGCAAAACCTCTATATACTGAATATATCATGCATACCTGGGTAACATAGTCTAATGTGATGGGAAGGAAATAAACCTTATCGGCCAATCCCTTTGATGTCTGTACAGTAGCAATGTTAGGGTTAACAAGAACTGTCTGGACACCCTCTTCTTTTAATGCCTTGATGGCCTGAAAAGTGAAAAAAAAAAGTATTATTATATTTGAACAGAAGCCCATTTCCTCTTTAATGTTTGTGTAGTTCCAAAAGATTTCCATTCCCTACCAGATCGAGGAGATTTGAAAAAAGGTCTCCCCACTCCTCTGGAATTTCCAATTTTTCTTCCACACAAACATTTAAAATTTTGTTTTTCCTCCCACCCCCACCCCCTGGCAATTTCCGATTTCCTCTATGGATATTTTTGGAACCAAAGATCGTGTTATAACACAGCAATAATATTTGTGTCCTGATTGGCTGGCTGCTATGAAACAAAAAACAATATTGGATGCAGTATGCATGCACAAGTGATTATGCAAGAGTTTCTATTTTTACTTTGATGAATGGAGTTATAAATCTTCTGGTTTAAAGTGCAGAGGCAAGATGTCTATTCCTCATGCAACTTTTCACTTCTTTTATGCTTAGCAACCTCCAGAATTGGACATACACACTAAGAATTGACCACTGATTTAACATTTAGTGTTTATATATATCTACCTGTGATCCTGAATAGTCAAACTCCCCAGCCTGTCCAATTGACAGACCACCAGATCCCAATATTAAAACTTTTTTGGGTCTTTCTTTTAATGAAGAGCAGAACACTGGTGGTTCAAAGTCAAACTGCTTCTTTATCCTCTGCTTTACAGTCATATCGGGGTCTGTTTTGGACTTAAAGCTCTTCACTGCCTCAATAAAAATATCAAACAAACATTCCAGATCTCTTGGTCCTCCCTTGTGTTCAGGATGAAATTGAACACTGAAGAACGGCCGAGTGTCATGGATTATTCCTTCGTTTGTTTGGTCGTTAGCATTAGTGAATAAAGGAGACCAGTTGTCAGGGAGGGAGTCGACGTTGACGGCAAAGCCATGATTTTGAGTGGTGATGAAGCATCTGTTTGTGTCATGGTGAATACAAGGAATGTTGTGACCACGATTGCCATATCTATATAAAAAAGGTATGCTTTTAATATCGTAATTTTAAATTATCATTAATACTACATTTTACAGTTCTGTTCAGTGAGCACAACTAATAATTCCCAGTTAAGGTTGAAGTTTCCACACATAGCAAGATACTTTTTATCATGCATGGCAACACCGACCTTGGCTTGGAACTATTATTTGTGCTCCATGTAATTTGCAAATCACATCTAAATGATTTACTATGGTCATCAAGACTTTAAAGCTATAATAATTTCATGCAACTCACTTCATTTTAAAACTGTTACATCCAATAGCTAAGGATAACAACTGATGTCCAAGGCAAATACCAAAGAGTGGCTTAGCATTTTTATCTGTGACATGCTTCCTTATATTCTCAATAGCTGTGAAAGAAAAACTTGGATCTCCTGGACCATTGCTGAGGAAAATGCCATCAAATTCTGTAACAAATGACAAAGGACATACTTTTGAAATATGCTTTTACAAGGACCAATGAATGGGTGGTCTGCAGGAATTCTAAATTCATTCAAGGACCAAATTTGAAAAATTATAAGGAATATTACACAATTCAATATGGTGGGCAAAAAGCCAAACAGAGGGCACTCATGTAAAAAAGCACAGAAAGCCTAAATGTGATTGTCCAATGTCCATAATAGGGAAGTAGTAAATTAAACTTGATAAATAAAATTCATTAAAATACTAGTCATACTTCATACCTCCACTTTTGACCTCTGGATTGAAATCATAGTTCCATGGTACAACCTTGACACATACACCCCTTGAGACAAGGCAGCGGATTTGGTTGGTTTTTATTCCACAGTCTAGTGCTATGATCCTTGGCTGGCCAGTTGGGTTGTAGGTTTTGGGTGTCTATGAAAAATCGATGGTAAAATCCTTTAGATTTTATCAATTATTCTGGGCTAGACTACAGGTTACTCACTAATCAAATTTGAATTTATCTCGCTAGGTCTTATATGTAGAGGAAAACCGGAAAAAAACTCTCAAATCTGAACTGAACCTGAAATGCCAGAGGTGAGAAAGAAGTGCACTAAGGAATCCTCACTACCACCTTTTCATTTTTCATTCCTAGGGGAAAGGATAAAGCAAGTGAGCTGCTACTCATTTAGTCTTTAATGTGGTCATGTAAAAACAGCTCACAACTTTTGTTTCCATCGTTTTGGTTACTAACAATTTCAGCTGTAATCTTGTTTGAAAAATGTTGACATCTTTACCTTACATGAGACCTCATCTACAAGGTTTCGTACATTTGGATCTTCAAAGGCGACAGAGTCTGCTTCAACCCCATCAAGTACTATCTTTCCTAACATCATTCCTTCTTCTCTTATTTTCTTTGTCAAAGCTCTTGTGTCAATCCCTACAAAGGAGTTTAACACACAAAAATGAATTATCATTGACCTATCTAACCACCAAAACTAGTACATAATACTTTAACTTGTATCCAAAATTATATCAGGGTGGCATGGGTCATGTGTGCTGCTAATGCGTGGTCTTTCACCGCTGTGAGTCCAACGGCTCGGGTCGCTGGTTCGAGCCCTGTGGTCGCCACATGTGAATTGAGTTTGTTTGATGTGTTGTTCTCTCCTATGCTACGAGGGTTTTTCTCCGGGTTCTCCGGTTTACCTCCCTCCGTAAAAACCAACGTGTGAGTTCAGTGTTGTGTGCATAAATAAATGTAATGAGATTGAGTGTGAATGAAAGCAGGCCCACATCAGCAAAACTTGCCAAAATAATTAGCCTGCTCTTATAAATGAAATAAATAAATATATATATATATTTGAATTGTACATTGTAATTTGTACATATTCTTCTATACCAAATACTTGCTACATCTGTGTGTTATTATAACTTTAACTCCAAATCTTTTAACAATGCTAGCAATTCAAAATAAAATCTATTATAAAAGAAAGTATTCAAAGCAAAACCCTTTTAATAAGGAAGACATCACTATCATGTCACTTGGGCAACCTTGATGTCAAAATAATGATAATAAAGGTAGTCTAAGCAGGAAATTTTTAACACTCCAACAACTACATACCAGTGATTCCTGGAATTCCTTTCTCTTTCAGCCAATCAGAGAGAGACTTTTCAGCATTCCAATGACTGTATTCCTCTACATAATCACCCACTATTAACCCAGCTGCCCAGATTTTATCAGATTCAAACTCTTTATCAAGGTCATGTTCATCCTTCTGGACGCCTGGGATACCATAGTTACCAATCAATGGGTAGGTTAGGACTAATAACTGTGATTGGTACGATGGGTCAGTCAGAGACTCTGGGTAACCAACCATTCCAGTCTGAAACACTGAAAGAAATGGAGTGCTTAAGTTCATACACATTTTGCAGATAGAAAATATATTCATAACATTTGTTTTAAGTTGCCCTTCTGGATCTTTATGCTTTGTTATGAATTATTTTTCAGTTATCAATTAATTTTTTTTAAATTTGGCGTCTTTATCATTGAATGATTAAATAACTTGTAAAAATAATTTCCATAAAAGCATGTTTTGAATTTTTTTCTAAGATTAAGATCCCCCACCCTTCCCCCCATGAAATGTTAACTTACACAATGCACGCTGGGATAGATACACACACGTGGAAGATCGATCGATCCGTGAGTTGTCACGTATTTGGTTTTTTCTGATGAAAAAATTCTCATAAGAGACCCCATACACTGCCTATACCTTATTATAAAACCATTCATGTCGTAGTTCTTCCATATTGAGGTTTGCTTCATTATTTTAGCGGGAAAATAATTGCTAAGTTAACGCAGAAACCCCAAACTTGCAAAAGCTATGAAATCCTTCTTTTCGTACATCATACCGGACCAAGAGTTCCTTTTAATTTTCCTCTTTTGACAAATATTATTTTTTAACTTGTTAGACTTTCTTTAACCAGAGTAATAAAGCCTCAATAACGACTAAAATGATAGTCTTAAGTCAAGGATTTTCTTAGGTAAACTGGTCCACACGTGTGTCCTGCGAGGTAAAGATTCTAGAAGCCGATTCATTCAACCCAAAAATTCATTTAATTTACTCACCAACTTCACCAGATACACTCTTATGGGCTCCAAAAACCTTTCCTCTATAGACGGTACCATCGTTAAGTATTAGGCTTGCCATGGTTGTTGTCGTGAGTTGAGTTTCTTCGGATTCCTGACCAGAAAAGTACGACCACAGCGACGCCATTAGCCGACTGAACCGAATTTTACCGCGAATCGATCCTTTGAACCATTTGAATGGAGCCCATTCCTCTCCCGTCCACAATAAACTATTGCACCATCTAAGGTACAGTGCTGTATTAAAGTTTTTCTTACAATAACAATAATTTCGATGGATAAACAATGAAAATAATTTATCTTGTTATAGTGTGGGTTTCGGTGTAATTTCGAGCTATAATTTACTATCAAAAGTACGTGGTCACGTGACTCTTAGATTGAATACTTTTTACTTTATTCTGTTCAATTTAATTTAAGTTTGTTTTATTCCATTCATATTATTTCTTTTTATTCCTTTCCATTTTATTCCATTTTCTTTTACTCTATTCTATTCCATTCCATTGCACTCCATTCCATTCCTTCCCTTTATGTTCCATTCTATTCTATTCTTTCCCATTCTAATATAATGCATTCCATTCCACTACATCCCATTCCAGTCCACTTTTTCTCATTCTATTCTATCCCATTCCACTCCATTCTATTCTTTCCCATTCTAATATAGTTCATTTTATTCAACTCCATTCCATTTTTCTCATTCTATTCTGTTCCATTCCACACTATTTTATCCCATTCCATTATATCATAGTTTTCCGCATCATATTCCATTCCATTCCACCCCCGTATACTCCATTCAATTCTATTCTTTAAAAGGAAAATAGTGAAAGTCGTCTAAATTTTAATAGAGTGCATGTATAGCACAGATCGCTATGCCGGTGTTCTGGGAATTCCAGAGGTGGCCCACGTAGTAAAATTCAAGTTCGCGCGCAACTTTTTCTTCTCTTCCCTCCCCTTTGATATATTCTCCTCTCCTCCCAATGCAGTGCTGATTCTTGCTGGAACTAAATAAAGCCACTGGACAAACATTGAGAAAGGTAGGTTGGTTAGATAACTTTTTACATACAAGTTTATATGTAGGTGGCTGAAAAACAGGGGGAGGGATGTTAAAGTCCCACCAGTTTTTGTCCAATATTGCAGCCGTTTTCATTTGTACCACTGACCTTTAACTAAACCGTGTACCACCATAAAAACGGGGCTAAGATTGGGAAATTGACCTGTATGGGAAAAAGTGGGGGAAGATTGGAAAATATTAGAGACTAGTAGAGTGCAAACAATTAGTCCGTGAAACTTAAATTACTAAATAGTACAAAATAGTGTACTAAATAGTACAAACTAATGCTAATTAAACAATAGAAAACAGTGGAATTTGCATGAAATTGTGATATTTATATTACTAAAGTTTCACGGTTATATGGTTTGCACTCTATGGGAAAAGGTTAAGTGAGGGGGCTATAGCCCCCTAGACCCCCCCATCCCGTCTCCGCGGTCCCTGTGTAATGACGTCCGCTACGATAACTAGGTAAACTCTAAATAATCAAAAACGACAAGGTTTTCTATATATCACTCAGAAAATAATTACAAAGGTACACTTTTGATTGTGATATTGCCATATCTCAGATGAACCGTGAACAAATCGTTCATATTGTTATATTTTTCCGTCATTAATTCGACTTTTGCGAGAAGTATATATGAAATACTAATCTCTCCACCACATTGAAACCAGTTAAATAATAATCTAAAAAAACAATTTTATGTCTTTTTTGAATAGCTTCAATTAACAACGACATGTCTAATGCCTTACCATTAGGGATTCATTTTCGAGACAGCTCAAACAATTGCTGGCTTAGGTCGTCGGTATACGTAAATAATTATCTGATTGTTTGGATATTATTTAGTATTTATCCATCAAACTACTGACAGCCCTTCTCATTAAAATTCTATAGTCGTGTGTCTTTGTCAACCAAAGAATGCCAACTATAAAAACAAACTTACGACTTGCCATATAAGTTCTAATCTCCCTTAAAAACAAGAACAACAGATGATGAGTTGGTGAGCGAATACTTTAAGATTATTTCGCGCCGATATAAAATGGCCAGCAGTACACGAGCAGTTTTGGATAGTCATTATTGCTCAGGAGCAGAACAATTCAGGGAGCATAAGTCTGTCAAAAGAGTGTCTTTTCTTGAAGATGACAAGATTGTTATAATTCCGAACAACGAAGAATACGAAAGCGCCAAAGCTTTTACGACTATTCCTCGATGTATTCCTGGACCAAGTCGGATATCTTCACTGTCCCCGCACACTACAACTGGACTTGCAAGGGCTGGTCTGAACGGTGCTTTAAAATCACAAACACAAAAGCGATTCCTGAAAGCTGGAGATACC
This sequence comes from Actinia tenebrosa, assembly GCF_029948245.1. Lineage (NCBI taxonomy): Eukaryota > Metazoa > Cnidaria > Anthozoa > Actiniaria > Actiniidae > Actinia > Actinia tenebrosa. The sequence continues at coordinate 17,613,871 of NW_028292578.1, forward strand.
GGCTCTCTCAGATCAAAAGAAAAACAAGTAAAATCAATACTTAAAAAAAGTTCCACGCAGAGTTGTCTTCGAAAAAGTCGATTTTATGATTCCTTTAGAGAGGAATATGATATTCCTAGCATAAAGTATAACGGCGGAGTTGATCAACAAGACAAATCCTACGAGAAAACAAAACTAAACTCCAGTTTTTACTTCAAAAACAACGAAGGTTCTGAAGGATCGCATAGTTACAGCGATTTCTTGAAAAGACAGAGAAGTGGAACCACAGGAAGTCCACAGACAAGTACAGGACCCTATTTCTCTAAAACTAACTTTTCTCCCACAAGGACATTAGTCCAGAGGCATGGCAACTTGAGTGTCGTGAGTTCCACGTCACCTGATGAACCGTACAGAAAATCCGAAATAAGTAAATCGTCTTCATCGTTGGTTCGTACTTGTAAGAGTGATGCCCCACTAGGTGTTGTGGGTAACATGCTCAATGTAAGTGATCTGTACCCAGTTCTTAGTAACTTGCAAAAGAATTCATTGTCGTCAAGTGACTCCATTTTATCAAGGCATCAAGGGGTTGGGGGTAGGTACATCCCTGCGAGGGAGCTCATCTCGAGGTCTGGGAGTAACGCATCCCGTCATACCAGAAACTCATCCACTCAAAATTCTGGTTCAACCCTTCGCGGATTTTCGAGCAATTCGACACAGAGTAATGTTAGCGCTAGAGCTTCTTCAGGACTGGGTAGAGCAGCAGAATTATCACTATTACATCGACTTCGTAAGTTTGAAAGGAATGATCCACCTTACGTAGCGTGGCAGGCATCAGAGATGAATATACATTCGCCAAATACTACCATTCCTACAAGAGCTAGTGGTTTGACCTCTATTTATGGAGGGAGTTTGGGGAGTCGCATTAGCACAGTGAGAAGTCCAAGTAGCCAGTTTTATTATTGAACATAAATAACGCTTATTGTTAAAATTTAGCAGAATAAAAACGAAAAAATGTATATTGTCGTTCTACCTCAGAGGTGCAAATTAATTCTTTTATTTAAAATATATTAATACCTTTAGTGAGTGTTTGTTTGTTTACTTTTTTGTTGATAAGCATAAACGTATACTGCATTACTGAGCTTTCAAATTGCCCTTAACTTCGAGCCTTTTCCTGACCTTTTCGGCTCAGCTGATGGTATACTGACTTGTGACCGTAAGGATGTGCTCTAAGGCCCACGACACGAGAGCTTTAAACTCAGAACACACTTGTGGAAAGAAAGCTGGGTGATTTTCGTGGCACTCATAATCATTGCAATAAACAGACTGATGTTCGTAGTCAGCAAAGTGGTTTATTAGTCAAATGACCAGTTGATGACTCTCGTGGGAGTCATTATCGTTTTAAAAGGCTGACAAATAAATCCTAAGGGAGGGGACCCTGAGTATGATAAGGTCGATAAACAAAACTAGCAACAACTTGAATTCCAACAGCTCTAGAATTAAGTTAGGGCATGGCTAACACACAGGTAACGTTTAAATTTCAGTTAGTCTGTTGGGTTTTGTGAAGGGAGGAAAACTGAATAGAAAATGCTGAATCTATTACCTGTTCACACCATACCTTTAGACGTGTTGAAAATTTGTTTAATCAAACTAGAGACCGTTCACGCCGACCGCACGCAAGGCTAACTAAACAAAATGAAGGCCAAACAAGGAAGGACGTGGGCAATGATAGACGCAATAACAACTAAACAAGGTTAGTTGGTGTGAACGGGGTATTGGAATCAAACCCGAGTCACCAGATCGACTGAGAGTCGAGTGCACTACTCATACTGCAACACAACCCTAACTGGTTCCCTAACTGACTTGATTGTCGGTTTTATATACTAGTACTGTGGCCCATAAAGGACATGTAGCAAGTTAGAAGAGTTGCTGCAAATAAGAATACTGCATGTCTACCCAAAGGTACTCAACGATACCCCACTTCCCATTCCCCGCGCACAAATAAATATCAAACCCCTTACTTGTTTCATGCAACTTCGAGAAAAAGAGAGCTGTAATATTTATAGATAAAGACTTAAAAACCGCCAGACAATTTTTCTAAAGCCGGTACCACGAAGAGAGTCGACGTTCGTATTCTATACCGAGGGAAATTTATTTAGCAGTTCTCCAAAGGTTTTCTTCTGTTCTCTTTATTGTTTTCTTTTCTTCGAAGTAGGATTTGTTTTTGGCAATCATTCTGATTTATTTAAGAAGGAAATGCGTCTTTTTAAGATAATGTTTTTGGCTGTACCAGAAAAACGTCACAAGTTATGAAAATATTTGAAAAAACAAACGCCGAGTCAAAGTTCTCGCAGCGGGCTGACAATGGTTGGTATTACGAAACACGTCATCATTCTCCTGAACGTCCTGACAGCTTTGGTAGGTAATGTAGCGTAGGGTAATACGAAAGATTGAGAAAAAATAGAAAAAGAACAGGAGATTCTGTGTAAAACCTTGCAAAACCTGCTCCCGCTGATGCATTTCCAAAGAGAATGTATCGTTAACGCATTTATCACTATGGAAACAACACCTGTACTAATGCGAGTGGGAGTTCTGCATTCACAAAGCGATGTAAAAGGGAAAAAAACACGCAGTTGTGCACTTAATCATGTAGATAATGATTTGACTCCCAATTTCCTGGATAATATCCTCGACGACAACAAAAGAAATCGTACTTTAAGGCATGATTGGCACGTCCTAAGGCTCAGTGTCACATCGATTTGTTTCTCGATCAGCGCGGGTCGTTGCTCTCGACTTTTCGCATCATGACAGATTTCGCTCCCCATGTAAATATGGCTTTAAGGCAGATAATCGAATCGGAGCGCTTCAACCCCGACGAATTCCGCCACCGAAAATTAACCTTATCACAAAGTTTCTGTCTTCTGTGGCAGAACCCGAAGACAGGTGAAGTGCCGGGGCGAATGGTCGATGAAGTGTTGCATATTACAGCCGTTGCTGCTGTTCTTCTCGACTTGATGGTGCTGGAGAAAATCGCATTGCAGTCGGAGAAAGAGTCTTTCATTACTAGGACTTTTTCTCAAACGTCAAGAGAAATCATCGTGAAAGTGAGTCTAGTGGTTAAGGATGCTTTTTTAGTTTAACTCAGTATTCATAGTAGAACGCAAGTCAACGCAATGTTTTTCTTGCCACGAGTACGCGCACACGCTAGACTTTTTGAATCAGCCATTTTCACGTCAATTTAAGAATTCGTAATTATATATATTTTTATTTCGCTAATAGCGTTAGTGAAAAATAAATCCATAAAAAGAAAAATTATTTGATTTGAGGGATTTTAGTTTTTTTGAATTATTTTGCTTTACAGACATGGAAATCTGATTTAAAAAGTCTAACCTGTTGTTCAATTTTACTTCAGTTTAGTTCTCCAACCTTAGTCGGTTTTTGCATGAAACAGGTTTGGAGGAAGGAAGAAAATCATCGCAGGGCAGAATGGAACGAAAAAGAAAACTCTGAATTCATTAACACTTTATCAAAAATAATATTTGCTAACGGAAGTGGAATAGTCGAGACTGTTTTTAAGCCGATCATTCTTAAGAGTCATCAAAATTAAAATTAATCCAATCTAAAAACACTCTTGCTTCAAAGCACAGAATGCGCCATCTCGCATTCAACACATACCGCTGTTTTTGAAGACCACAGACTCATCTCCACAGGCTTAGCCTCGTTTTTAAGTCAGGTATTTCATGGATACCATTAAGTCAGTGGGATTTCAAAACATTGGTATTGTTCAAGCTGCACATTCTTTGCATTACAATTTACTTTTTTAAATGATTTGTTTTTAAAAGCTAAGCCTGTGCAGGTGAGTCTTTGATCATAAAACAAAGTGGTATTTACCGAATGAAATAAAGGACTATTGCACATAGGCGCGCGCGCGATAGGAAATGAATAAGCCTAGCTCAACCTCGAATCTAATCTCCCACGCAGCCGCTATTTGTCACGCCACGCTGCGTGACGACACTAATAGCGAGTGCGTAGAAGACTCCCTCGAATCGCGATCGATTTTAAAATTTTTATTGAAATTAAAACTGAATTGTTCACTGGCATGACGGCGCGTTTTAGGTCATCGATCGGAATCGCACAGGTACTTACTTGGATGAATGTCTCTTCAATCGAATTCTTATGTGTGACAAAGAAGACTCGGTGAACGAATGGATGGTCAAGACGATGGGTCTTCCCAGCCAAGTCTTATGTACTCTTCTTAACAGCTTGATCAAAATAGGAATATTGGAAAAAGAGCAAAGGAAATTCGACCCACGATATCATACTCTTAACCCAGGTATTTTAAAATAACTTGTTATAATGTGGTATGTGGTGAATGGAGTGTGATAGGCGGACCCACAATATTCTGCATAAGAAATGTACCACTTGTCCCCCTTTCTTCCCTAACAATTTTGGTCTATGAGTTTTCTAGCAAGAGAAAATGAATTGATTTTCTCTTGTTCTCTCGCCTGTGAAGCGTTTGGATGGTATATGCATGCGATACAACATTGCTACAGGGGGAGAGGGGGGAGGGGGGATGGTCCTCCAGAATATAGATTATAGATGTGGGTTGGGTGATCGACTAGTGACCTATCCTATCCTTGGGAGTTTTAAAAATAAGAAATAGAGTTGTATGTAAACTCTCAAGAGGAAGCTATATACTTGAGCTCTCTAGGTAACAGCCAACCCCTTGAAATAATTGTAAAACCGCCGTTGTCTTTCTTGCATTACTTCTCAAAACTGAATGAATCAGCAAGTCGTTTCTCGAGCATGCTCCAACTCGGTTTTATTTATTACTGAAATAAATGCCAATAAATGGTAAATAAGTAAATTTAACTGTTGTCGCTAAATCAACAGAATAAATAGCTAAAACTTCGCAATAATCATGTTTGAAAAACAAAATCATTTACTAATATGTAAGAGGTTTTCAACAAATCTTAAAACGTTTTATCTTTTTCAATCATTCTTTTTCCGAAAGTCACCAAGTCTCGCATGGTTTTCTTTGAATGCATCTTTATAAATTGATAAACTGCAATGTGTTGACTACTGATCAATGTCAAAAAAATCTTAAAGTAAGAATATTTTTCCCGTTATGAGAATGAAGCATCAAGGAAATGGCGGATTTTTGCTGACCAGACCATAGTTAATGGACCTGACTGAATCGATTCATGCAATGCATTTTAAGAGACAGGCGTAAAATGCGAAAGGTTTTTGCTGTTTTTCTTCTTAAAAACCACAATAGGCGCCTACAGCTGCTATGGTATTATCTGGAAAAAGTCCCTGCTTTTGTTATACAAATACTCACATACGCCTCGACTGCTTCCGCTTCAAAGCACTTGTAATTTTCTGAATTGCTACGCGACCCACACAACTATAGCTATAACTCGAGACTTCTCAGCGCAGTCTTCAGCCCTATCGCTAGAAGTGGATCGATGATTCGAACGAACTCCCCCTCTCCACCTTTATAGGAGTACGGAATATTTTTTAGCGCTATTTTAGTTTTTCAGGAAATGGCATAACTAAGATTGGTAAAAAAACGAATCTTCCCTTTCAAGGAATCTTTCCCTTTCCTAGCGACGGGCCTGTACATCCATTTATGAGTTTCTTAACAGTCAGGTTTTTTGATCGAAGAAAGCCAAAAACTATAGGTAGTGTTCAGTGGTTCACTGCGAACGAAGTATTAAATTATCAGTCAAAAAAGATGCTTGATCAGATAGCTTTCGTGCACCGATGGTAAAAATATGCTAGATCCAAAACAATGCACCATCAACATGACAAAAAATCGGGTCAAATGAATTAGTTTTCAACAATAAGCTTGTTATATGAAAAAAGCAAAGCATACGAATAGCAAATTAGTGATTAATTAGCGATCATTTTTCATGCCACGGTTTATATTCTTTTTTCAATACTCCGCCTTAATTATATAAAAGCTTCCCTGAGCAATCTGCGATGGAAAATGGCCATGCAATATTTATATTTTTAACAAGAAATTTCCAATTTTCAGTTCGCACACAAGAAAATTGATTCCTATTATTACGGGTAATCCACAACCGGCAGAACGAAGCCTGGGAATGGATGAACAAACAATGAATGGTGAGATAAAGCAAAGAACGCAGCTCACATGTAGAACAATACACATTGTTCACCATAATCCATGCTTTCTTTGTTTTTGTTATTTTATCCAATCCCAAGCTTCGTTCTACCAGTGGACACCGACCCATTATTAAGCTGTGTAAAACAGTTGCTGGTTTGCAATCATTCCCAAGAGAGAGAAATAACAAAAGACACAGCGGCCATGTTGGATGACATAACGGAAGAGACTAATGACAGATCTTTTGTTAAATTCATCCAACATGGCGGCTGTGAAAACCATCAATTAATGTATATTAAAGTAAAAACATTAATTGTAAATTGTTGAAAGGCGCATCTTCTTAATTTTGTTAACCCTCTAAAAACCCTATAGTCATAGATTCACCCGTGGGCTCGCTGACATTTAGACCTCTTGCAGCACTTTGGAATGCAGATCAATATGGGGGACAAAACAATAAGTTGGATAGCGCTCCACTGGATAAGGATTTATTCGTTGGATAGCGCTATCCACCCTTCGTACAACTGGGCCCAGGATTGAATTTCTTTTGTTTTGTCCCCCAGATCGAGCTGCTTTGACGTCACATGCAAGGGGTCTATAGCCGAAATAGCCACTGATATATACCGATCGGATGCGCGCGATTTAGACCCCCCCCTAATTAAAAAAAATCCAAGCATAAAATAATTGGGCAAGAGTTTACAGTAATTTGTGATTCAATTGCGTCTGAAAAATATTTAAGTCAACAAACTTGAATGGGCCCAGGAAGTATATTGTTTAATACATTTTCTAGGTGTCCTTACTCTTAATATTGTCATATATCTTTACAGAACCGCAAAAAGAACTTTACAAAGAAGTCCAAATGATTGCATTGCAAGGCCTAGTACCGGACAGTTATATGTGGTCACTGTTAAAGCTAGCAAGAACTTGTGATGCTTTCAAAGCGAGTACAGCACCGATTCTCAATCACCAGTTTGATTACAAAGACAACTCGACAGCCTTAGCTAACATTGATAAGCTGGTTATGATGGAGGAGTCACGGAGTACGCTGAAGGAAAAGAAATACAAAAGACAAACGGGGAGCTTCGACGACTTGTTTAAACTTGGTAGTTAGTGAGCGAGAGCCTGATTGATGAACGAGTGAACATGTGTGGATGGGTGGGGATGGTGAGAATCATGTTATGTCTTTACAAGAGAATATGAACTGGTTCAATTTCTCTTGGTCTTTACCTTCATGCTCCCTTGATCCGAAGGTTTTTCTCCTGCTTTTTGTCTTTTTTTCCCTTGTCCACGAAACCTAACACGCTACAATTCCAATAGAGGTTTTGCACCATCACGTGCCGGCGCCCATAATACAGCTTGGGTTGCTTGAGGTTAGATGGCAGAACAATATAATCCATTTGCCTTTTGGGAATTCAATTCTTTCTCATGTAAAACGATTGTATTGTTCCTGCCATCTAACATGGCTGCCGTCACGTGATGGTGCAAAACCTTGTACCTTTGCATCGAAGCGAGATGAACGGCGAGCTTGCAATGATAGAGACATGTGAATAATTGTCCAAGGTGTTAAAAAGATCCCTATCATTACAAGCTCGCCATTCGTCTCGCTTCGATGCAAAGGCACTGCTACTTTTCAAGATGGCGTAGGGAACTGTGAAAGGGACTATTCAATCTGTGAGTTAGCTATGCCTGACTTAGATCAGCCCAGAGGTTGTCCCAGGGTTCAATCTATGAGTTAGCTATAACCTGACTTAGATCAGCCCAGAGGTTGTTCTAGCGTTCAATCTGTGAGTTAGCCGTGCCCTGACTTAGATTCATCCAAAAATGTTTAAATTGCTATGTGTTGAAAGGTTTTTCATCGAAAAAGTTAATTGACAATGTATATACTTAATGATACTTTCACTCTGACGAAAGGACCCATGTCCGAAACGTTAGCATATGTACAACCTTTTTTACATAGTTCTTTCTTATTAAATTGTTATTCCACATACCACATTAAAATATTATTTAAACGTGTTTTTAAGTGTCACTGTTTTTAGTTAATACCACCATTAGGCATTTCAAAGATAAACGGAGTCGAGTTGGCATTGCAGTAAATTACGTCTATATTGTCCCCTAAATGTGTCCGTCCCTAAATATGTCCCCTAAAAGGTCCAACAATGCATTGCAATCCCAACTTGACCCAGTTTTTTTCTAAACCTCGGAACAGCAAATAATCAGTCTTAAATACGTTGGCTAGGATATTGGTGGCGTGCCACATACTGTGTTTTGGGACCTATTTCATATATATACAGCATAAAATCTTGGGCAAAAATATAGTTTTTACAGTTTTCACAGAATTATCTCTGCTACAGTTCAGTCTCAAAACAAAACGCCTTTTCATATTAGAGTGATTCAGGGCATTTTATAAGAGAAATGAAAAAACTAGTCTTGCTTGTTGTTGTTTTTTGTGTGTGCAAATATAAAGAACTTATGGGGATTGGATTAACACTCGAGAGGTGTTAAGAGGTACTCCACAAGGCATCTCTCATGTGCTGCCAATTTCCACAGCACACAGCACGTTTTCTATTTTATCAATAACAGTGTAGGCTAACTGGAACCATTTTTGAGTGTTTTGTTCTAACTATGCTCCTCTTTCTATGAATAAGAGCAGTCCTGGCAGAGCCAGCTCTCAAAATAACCACAAGAGCTCAGTGAATTTTTCCGAGGCATTTTATGCATTATTCAAAAGTTTCGATTTTTCAGGTTCAGAAGAGCTTTTCTTCTGTTCTTCTTTTTTTATCGCAACATTAACTTCTCGAGGAGAGCAAGAAGGACCAACAGCTGCAACCTCCTCAACTCCTCCCTTTTTACTCTGGTCATTCACCACCTGCAATTCTTGTGCAACTTGAAGCTGTCTTGCATCAATCCTTGATTCACTTTCTATAAACGTCAAACTTGTGAAGTGCGACTTGGCCCTGGGAAACTCTTCATTGGAGAAATGCTGGCTTAACAGATCTCTTTTACCAAATAGACTTGTGTCAGCATCACTCAATAACTTAATCAATGTCCACATGTAACCATCGGCTACTTGTCCTTGCAGAGCTATGCTTCTTAGCTCTTTTACCAGCTTTGCTTCAGGTTCTGTTTATAATGAAATATGGTTACTATGGTAATCAAGTAAGGGGGCCTAATAATGAGCCAACATCATTATTTTACATAGTAAATAATATACATTTCAAGCTTAGTAAGCAACATGCAACAAGCTATATGCAACACGCATCACGCTACATGCAACAAGCAACAAGCAACAAGCAACACGAACATGCAATGCACAAAATGCAACAAGCTATATGCAACATGCAACAAGCTATATGCAACATGTAACACGCAACAAGCTATAGGCAACAAGCAATATGCAACAAGCTATATGCAACAAGCAAAATGCAACAAGCTATATGCAACAAGCTATATGCAACAAGCAAAATGCAACAAGCTATATGCAACACATGCAACACACAACAAGCTATAGGCAACAAGCAACATGCAACAAGCTATATGCAATAAGCAACATGCAACAAGCTATAGCAACACGCAACAAGCTACATGCAATATGCAACATGCAACATGCAACAAGCAACAAGCAATATGCAACATGCAACATGCAACATGCAACATACAACATGCAATGAAACCTTTACCAACCTTTTTCGAAATACCTGTATACTCTTTTAGTATGAAAATTAAAGAAAAAAAGAGTCTGATCTACCTGGATTGATTGTTGGGTACTTTTTCCAGAAAAGCACTGAAGTCTTTCCAAATATTTTAGCCTCTACAAGGCTGTCAAGCACTTGAGTAGCACAGGTTGGATTCAGATAAGACCCTTGGAGAATCCATTCTTCTAGTGTTTTGGGTTTATCAGGGGTGTTGCTATAATTATATAGAATACCAGAAAAGAGGGCTTTGTCTAGGAATGTGCCAGTAGGTGATGGATCTATAACCTAGATAGATAAAATAAAATAAAATAAAATAAAACAGAACAGAACAGAACAGAACAGAACAGAACGAAAGGAAAGGAAAGGAAAGGAAAGGAAAGGAAATGAAATGAAATGAAATAAAACAAAACAAAATAAAATAAAACACAATAAAATAAAATAAAATAAAATAAAAAATAAAGGAAAATAAAATAAAATGAAATGAAATAAAGTAAAATTAAAAACAAATTAAATTGATCTTTACAAATTCCCTCTTACAGAATTTTTCTTTTTGCATCAAATGGAAGATTATGATACAAAGTTCAAATATACCAGTTTATAAGATAAATGCTCTAAATCTCGCAATTTGATTGGGTAAGAGCACATGCTTTATGAGTGCAGTGGGCAAAATAAACAAGCTTAGAAACATGAGGAAGTGTTTCGCTTGCTTTTTGAGTGTTCTACAGCTCCCACAGTGTTTATACCACAAATAGAAATAAGTAACCATTTCATATTGCTTTTATAAAATATTTTTAAACATAAATAATTTCGTGCAAGGGTGAATCTGTCTTCTGACATAAGCATGGTTGCCAACCAATCAGCACATGCAATTATATTATTCTAGAATCATTACAATTGTATAACATAATTTTCATTTGAAGATATAACTAGCTAAAAACTAGTGTGAGCTGCGTCGGTGTTTCTAATGAAACAGTAATGATGAAAAGGTAAATTATACACTGTGAAAAGATGAAAAAACTTACTTACGTTTCAGACACTAGTCCTTCTTTTACTCCGACGAAGGACTAGCGTCCGAAACGTCAGTTTTTTCATCTTTTCATAGTGTATAATTTACTTTTTCATCATTACTGTTTCATTAGAAACACCGACGCAGCTCACACTAGTTTTTAGCTAGTTATATCTTTTTATAAACTATCACTTCTTTCTCTTTTACTCCGACGAAGGACTAGCGTCCAAAACGTCAGTAAGTTTTTTCATCTTTTCACGGTGTATAATTTACCTTTTCATCATTAATTTTCATTTGAGGTTGAAAAACATTAAAGTGTCAAAAATAGATGAAATGACCTGTCTGTTTTAAAGACTGAAGCAATAAAGCATGGATGATAAAGCTGAATTTATTGAATGATTACTAGAGGTTGTAAATCAAAATAATACATTATTTAGTGAAGCATGATTTTCAGTTGCAAGGTAATAATGATAATGATTTATTATTGATCTAAAAATGAATCCTCGTTGAAAAGCAAAAGAGATTATATCAAATAACAAGGAATGATATCAAGGAATATCAAAAGATTTCATTTTTGTTGTTATAATTTAAATTTTTGTTAGGGTGCACTTAATTTGGAGCCAAGCCCTGTTGTGCTTAACCCTTCCATGACAGCTTAGGAACTTAGACAATTGTCATGGATAAAGTTATGTAAATATAATAAATCTTTTTCTAATTCGAAGTGTAAAATGTGGCTAGGATAGTAAAAACTTTTAAAACTTTTAAGGAAACTAAAAAACAGTTCTGGTAGGATATAAAAATTAAGCAAAAAATTACTAATTATTTCAATAACACTTCATAAAAATTGCTTTAAGACAGTACACTTTTAGAGTAGGTACTTGTAGGGTAGGTACTACGTTTTGTGATATTGGAAAATATTTGTGAACAAATAATGAAGCTTTTTTTCTGACCTTCACGTATGTTATCTCTCTCCTTCTTCCCAAGGCAATCCACTGTTTTACTTGAGCTTCAAACTCAATTTTTCCCAACGCAAACAGATCTAATAACACAGCAAGAACAGCAGCATTTGCAATTCGCCCTGATCTCTGTCGACCAGAAACTTCACCATTTTCTTTATTCTGCCACAGAAGACAGAAAGCTTGGGACAGTTTTAATGGACGACCTTCAAAATCGTCCTTGTTGAAGTGTCGAGACTGAAGTATTTCTCGCAGTCTCTCGGCTATGAACCAAGCATCTTCAGTGGACATCGTGGGAAGACAGTATCGTGATTTACACGATTTCTTCTACTGCTTCACGATATCTTCACGGTCGATGCACTCACCAATGAAATATTGTCATCGTTTTTACGTTCGACGTAGGAGTGCAAAAAGAGACCATTCTTTACTATCCTACCTTATCTAGAGAATTCTTCGGGATAAGTAAGATGACCGGATATTGGTCAAAATGCCGAGAATGCTTGACCTGAACGTTATCTATATAAAAGAAGACGCCATGTTTGTTGTCATATGGAACAATGCTTCCCTTTAAAAAAGTGTGGGGAGGGGAGGGTAAAGGGGAAGTAGGGTGGGGGAGGGGGAGGAGAGGAATGGAGAGAAAAGAGGAGAGACGAGATGGAAAAGATTGTTTTATTCATTCACCATTTTCACTTCATTTTATATCTTCATTTTTTTATAAAGAGAAGTGAAATATCAGTCACAAAAAAAAGATTTTTGCAAACTTTATTTCGTTTTTGATTTATCAAATTGAAAACTTTACATTTTGTAAACTATCAAGTAAGCATTTAAAAAAGGCCTTGTAAGAACTTTATTTCCATTTGTAAAACATTGAAACACTTTGTGATAAATTATCATCAAATATAATTGGAAACAACAGTCTCTTTATCTACAGCTATAATGAATAAATATCTTAAATATTGTACAAATAATTATTGATACATGAAGAACAGAGGAATAAAAATTTGTTAATAGAATTTGTTTTTAGTGTTGGGAGGGAGTTTGGAACCAAACTAAGAACGGCTGCTGCAAAGGAGACTTTTCATCATTTCTTTTTTGCTTTGGCACTGGATGCACCAGATTTCTTCCTAGTAGATTTCTCAGGTGGATGTTCAGATTCTGTAGTCGTTGTTGACCTCATATGTTGATATTCTAGTTTGTCCTTCATGGCTTCAAGTGTTTCTTGTACAATTGTCTCTGTTACTGCTGCTCTGGCAGATGCCACTTCCTTGATGAGCTGTGTCAAGGTTTCTCTATTAATTGCTTCTTCACCAGCTGGAAGTTTTTCAATTGGGATTTCAAGGTATTTGGAAGCTTCCTCTAGCAGTTTTTTATAATGATCTTGACGGTCCTGCAAAAAAATGCAAACTTTGAAATTTTGATGGCCTTTGCTATTTGTCCTCAAGGTACAGGATAGCTAATATTATTTGTATTGAAAGTGATCCTCAAAGTTTAGATAAAAACTTTTTGAATATTTATATAAGAGGGGATGGGTGGCAGAAAAATAGCCAAAGATGGGAAAAGGGTAAAAAAGTAATAATAAATATGCATTCCCAAGAGAGTTAAAGACAAAAGCACGGCGGCCATTGTGGTGGCGTTAACAATGGATGCTAATAAGAAATCTTTTGTTAAATGGCACCAACATTGACTCTGATAGGCCACGATGACATGTTACGTGCAAACGAAGAATAACATGAGTATTAATTTATGGAATAAATTAGCATGCTTAATCATTATTTACCATTCTCTGCCTTTCTTCCATTCTATCTATTTCTTTCAGTCTTTCTTTTTCATCCCATTCAGCTTTTGGGATACTATCAGAAAAGCATTGTAAAGTTAAAGGAGGTTCGACAGTCAAGGTATAATTTGTTCTGTCTTCAACACGATCTTGAGTCAGGACGTAACGATATAGTTTAAAATGCTGTAAAAATGTCGTAAAGACGTAGTCAATGAGTGATTTGAGAGAAGCTTCACTAAAACTTTCAGAACATCCTTGGAGTTCATGCTTGAAGAGATGGATGACTTCGGGAAGACTTTTCTCTACGAAAACAAACGCACAGCTAGTTAAAGAAGATTCTTAATTTACAAACTGAAGAAACCTTTAAACGTGCACTACCTGCAATATTATGGAGCAAATTTTGAACTATTTTGAAGAAAACAGCCACTTGATTCCAAGCAAGACCTTGTTCGACTACAAAACACAAGCATTCATGATATACATCCAGAAGTATTCCACTCCTTAGGTCGTCGTCTTCATCAAATTCAGGAAATTCAAGGAATTTAGCCAACAGAATCTTTCTTTTTTCTCCATCTTTTTCTCTAAACAAACTCTGAATCTGAGAACCTTCAAGGGAAGCAGCCATTTTGAAATGTTGTTTCTATGGCAACTACTGATATCCGCTGATTAGGAAGCATTGCTGGCGTACCTGTGTTTTCAAAATGGCGGACGAAGCAGCAAAAAATGAGGAAGTATTATTGTAGTGAATATTTCGATATCTATTAAACTTGATATTTATTTATTGAAGTTTGAAAGTGTTCTTATACTATGGGCGAAACATTGGGTAGGTATATGTAAATACATATGCATGATCATTGTAGATTGCTCACACTTAGAGTGCAATATAACGCTACAAATATTTGTGCAATGTCTTGTTTTCTATTGTTTCATCAGTGTTAGTTAGTACAACTTAGTGCTAATTAGACATAATTACATATCACTGTTTCACAGATATAACTAGTGTTTGCACTAACTCTATAAAACAAAATAGAATAAAAAATAAGCTTGACACACACTAAAATGAAACAGCTCAAATGAAAGTCTACAACTGTGGCTTCTCCTGTCTTCTAGGCAATGCATTTTGGCTTATTATGGTTGCTATTATGTGGGGCTCTACCAACCCTCTTATCAAGAAGGGAAGTACAGGAATAGAACAAGTCAGGCGAAGTAATGCTTTGATGCAGTTTGTAGCTGAAATAAAGTTCCTGGTTTTCAACTGGAAGGTAGATTGTTTTCATAATAGAACCTTACTTCGATATATGCTGTGTTTCTTACAAATGCTGAGGTCTTCACTGGCATCTGCCTTGTGCATTTGGTTTTTGCCACCCAGCAAACTGTGCATGAGCTGTTAAATGTAAACAAACATTGACCTATAGGCAACGTTAGCTGAGGGGCTTTTAACCCCTTGAATTTGACCAATGAGAACCTCAGCTCACTGTTCAAGTAGTTAGACCAAACACTGATCCAGCCTACTTCTTGAATCCACTTTGCCATCTTACAGGAATTGCTGCATCAAGTAGTTCACTTGGTATTATTAATATTAATTTAATACGATATTTGTCTTATTGATTCAGTGTTTGTAATTTTGTGTTTTGATATTCTAGTACATGGTTCCATTCTTGTTGAATCAAAGTGGGTCTGTAATATTCTATTTAACATTAGCATCTGCAGGTAAGTGTTGCTCCACAGAAAAGGATCAGGGTAGGGGTAGTGAACAGGGAAAAAGTTCAGATGGGATGGGATAAGAAAATTGTATGAGAAAATGGGATGAGATGAGAGAACGGGTTAGAATTAAACAGGGAAGTAAACAGAAAGAGGACAAGACACATATAGGACAGGTGAATAGGAGAATGAAAGAATGGATGAGATGGATAGGTACAAAATTCAGGTATTAAGTATTGAAGCCTCCATTCTTTTCCTTTTATAGACCTTTCTCTTGCTGTTCCAATAACAAATTCCTTGACATTTCTCTTTACGATTCTCACTGGAAGATTACTTGGAGAGGAGAGTGCTTCTAAAGGTATCACTTCTTACATTTGGTTTGTAAAATCTATAACTTTTCCTTCTTTGAGTAAATGTTTTTGATTCTTACCTTGCCATTCCTGAAGGTAACATTTTTCTTCCTTTTACAGAAACCTATGCAGGAATGGCACTTGTAATGGCTGGAGTAACACTGTGTGTTTTGGACAGAACATAAATTTGTGGGCTGCTTGCTGGTGTGCTCAAGAATCACTCATTTTCTTAGTGTTTGCAATAAGTGGCGAATGTCATCTGTCATGTTACAAAATCAATGAAATTTATGAACCACCAAATATGAGGTGTGGATTTTACAAAGACAACTTATCATCTTGCTGTTCTAATCAAATTTTGTACAGTCTTTGACATGAAGATCATGTTATAAGTGTACCAGATGTGTTAAATGTATCAGAATTTAAAAATTCTTTCAATGCTAAGTCATGT
Source organism: Actinia tenebrosa (assembly GCF_029948245.1). Lineage (NCBI taxonomy): Eukaryota > Metazoa > Cnidaria > Anthozoa > Actiniaria > Actiniidae > Actinia > Actinia tenebrosa. Next base: position 17,629,898 of record NW_028292578.1, read on the forward strand.
TTTCACTATCAGAGATCATAGATGAGAAAACTGACACAGCGAAATCACTAAACCTGTGAAATAGATATTAGCCTAATACACATTAGTAGACCGAAATTCCATTATTTCATGTCTATTTGACTTTTACACGTTGACTAATATTTTTTATTTCATGGGTTAAATGCCTTCACTCTATCAGATATGCCTTTAGCCTTAGTGACCAATCTTGACTATAGATCAGAAACAGCAGTCACTCTTCATATGCCACATACTCCAGGCTTTGATTGGCAGAAAGGTGTGGTCTGTTCTGATTACAACCTCAATCCTGAGGTTTTCATTTTTACTTGCCTAAAAGATTAGACATAGGAAACAAATTTAAAGACAAAAACAACTGCACAACAAATTAATTTAATAGATATCAAAACTAGTTGTTTATTTTTCTTTTGTACCAAATATTTTAAGACAGTTACAATTACAGAAATTTTAAGTAATTTTAAAGCTAGCCTCAAAAAAGCAGATTGCAAAACTTGAAAATATTATCAAATGGTCTTTGGTTACTTTGGATGCAAATTATAACAAACTGAAACGTTTTATTTAATATTATCACAAAATACACTTATGCAAGAATTTAACTTATTTCTTAAATAGTGCAGACAAAAACTCCTTAGAAATTGTTTATGGTCTCTTTCTTTTATAAAATATTCACCTATAACTACAGAATTGACATTTTAACCTTTCATTTAACGTTTTGTTGACTCTAAACTACTCGTCACAATACAATTATTGTCACGCTACAAACTGTTGCTAGAATGCGTGACAACCAAAAAAGTCACGTTTGAAAAAATGGCATGATTTCATAACTAACTTAAACTAATTTCAATTGAGAAATTATAGTTCATAGGTACTAACATTTGATATTACTCCAGTTAACAAATCAATTGAAGACTTAATTTGCATAAGAACCAACGGGCCAGATTGTTGATTCTTTTTTAGTTAGATGTTGAGAATTTTCCTATTTACTTTCACTAAATGAGTAATTTTCCCCAGAATTACTCAAAAAGCAAAATGTTCTTTTGTGTTCTTTCTTGATTCTTGAAGTGTGAAGATGATGTTACCTCTCTCCCAATATCATTCCCCAATATGTATTAGGAGAGAAGATGAGATATTTTTGACCAATGTTATAATCTGCTTCGTTTTCAAGTGCTTATTTTGGTTGTCTTCATAGATTTAGCTGCATTTCTAAACTTTAAATCCATTATTTGTTTTATTCATTTATTCTTGCATTTTTTTCACGTTTTAAGGTGTTCATTGTTCTTGAAGTTAGTGTTTTGATCGACTTCTTGGCATTGTTTAGTATGTGTAGTGATGGTTCCCCATTCCACCAAAACACAATTAACAACCCATTTTACATCCGTGGATTATTTAAACTAAGCTTACTCTCTCAGAAAATTTATGATATAACTATAACACTAGCTTCAAAGATAACTTGTTCAGAAAACACTGTTTCTAATTGGTGTTTGTATGGGCCTTGTCTAAATTTGATCGTATGTATCTACGTTAGGAAAAATGAAAATAACTGATGAATTACGTTTGTATAGACATCTAACTTTTACACGTACGAATACTAAATTCCAATGGAAAAAACTACTAAACTAAAACTAAACTAAACTTGTTAACATTCATGAGTCTGGATGGACCAGTTGTTGATAAGGCTTGTACTTATGCTGTAGTGTTGTCTAGTTGAGGTACAAGTTCCTTTACTTTTGTTTGTTGGTGGTCCATTGGATTGTAGACAGTTGTTAATCCTACTCTTTCTTGTTATTTTCAACTAGACATGTTCTCCCTTTAAAGGGGACTTCGTATTTTTACTTTTTAGGTTTTGTTTGACCAGATGGTGGTTTCTTGGCCGTTGTTGTTGTTGTCTTCTTGGTGGTACCCGTAGCGGGGGTCTTCTTGGTAGCTAGGTTCTCTCTGCTTCCCCTCACACCAGATGCTGTTGACCTTGTCGCTAGACTTTCTTTGCTCCCTTTAACACCAGTTTTACTAAGCCCTGTTTTTGTTTCTGGGGTACCTGTTTTCCCCCTTACAGGTATACGGGATGATCCAGGTGGGCTGGTGGGAGATTTGATAGATGAGTGTGTTGCCTCTGAGCCTTCTTGAGAGCCGGTACTACCAATAGATGTCTGACTATCTGTTCGTTTTGGTAGACCTGTTTTGGGATCTTTCAAGTTGGTGGAGCTGCCAGCTTTCCTGACTCCTGTGGAAGGTTTGGTAGACTTCAAACTGGTACCACTTCTAGACTTTACCAAACCTCCAGGTGAACAAAGTTCGCCAGATTTTTCTCTGCGAACACCAGGTACACCCAATTGCGATCCTGTTTGTTTCTTAGGTTTTGTTCCACTAGGTGGTTTGGCTGCTGCCGAACGCATTGACCCAGATGATCCTTCTCTTGAAATCGATGGTCTAGCTCCTACGTCAGAGCCTTCACGTGATAAGCCAGGTCTCTTAGCCTTGAAGGCTTCCATACTTTCTTTGGTGCTGGATCCCAGTAGCTGTTCACGGAGCTCTATGTTTGTCTTGCCTTCAGCTGTTGTGAATGAGAAAAAGATAACTTCAATTCACATACCTACTATGAGTCTTATTTCCCCTCCCCCAGAAGGGAAAAGATTTCAAGCAGACAGTATTCTAATGATATAAGGATTGGTTTTGGGCAATGATCAAGGGTGCCTTACCATTAACCCAGAAAAAACCCCGGAAATTCCATTCAGAAAACAAATGGTATGCATCACTCCAATCAGGAAGTTCCGCTCTTCCAATTGAGGTAATCCATTTCCTGCTCTTTTCTTATCATTAGTGAATATATTTTCAACCGGATGGACTGGTTTAAATGGTAAGCACCTCAAGCGTATCCAACGTACCCTGAAAAATAGAGATGTACTAACCTCTACAAGGATCATTCTTGAGTAAGAACGTTGCTAGAGTCTCCCAGCCACCACCAACACGAACCATGACAGTGCTTCGTAGGATGCGCAGTAAACGAAGCTTCTGAGAATCACCAAACTAAATCAAAGCAGAAGTGTTTAGTATTTACTATTCAATATCATGGTTCTTAGTTGTGCAATTACAAACGCCAGTGAACACAAGAATCAAACAATTTTGGTGTTTGTGGTTAATTTTGCGCTTGCTTTGTAAATGAAACAGGTCTGCATATGATTACTGAGAACCAGTGTAAATATTTCCAGTTGCACAGGAATGGAAGTAATGCCAACTCTTTAACTCAGATCAATCAGTTTCTTTAATGCAGACAAGGTGTTCAGACATGGTGCTGTCACGGTCCCGGCACAATTTACTCTAGGTACCATGTACGAAGGCAAAGACACACAAAACAACGATGACTCACCCTGTACTTGTTATCTGCCACTTTGACATATTGAAATTGTCTTGCGCAGCAACACTGTTTGACCAGGTTGTCGATCTCCGACATGATTAGGTGTCCTTCGCTCTTGGGTTTTTCTGGTTTCTTTGTTGCCTGTTGCAAAACAGTGAAGAAAAATGTTATGAAAGGACGGAACTAATTCCATTAAACAGACAGAATGGAGCAAAAATCTCTTGAGAGAAACAACGACATTAGATGGACGGAGTACTTACTGGTTTATCTTTAAGTGCATTAACGAACTCCTTGTAGTCAATGAGACCGTCACGGACGAACATACTTGCGACAATTTCCATCTCCCAACGCTCAGTTGGAAAGCCTGTTAGAAAAGTATAATTTCCAAATAAATAAAATTGCTATCGGAAGGAAATAACGGGACAATAAGATAGCAAGGATGTTGTTTTGCTTGGTACACACATGCTTTTAGTATTTTGTAGCGCGGGAAAAAAAGGCGGGCCGTTTCGGTAATGATCTCGCTAATTTGCCTTAATGTAAACTTAACGGTCTTTAATACCCACGCAAAATGTAATTCCGGAGATTTTTAAGTTGTATGAACTAACAATTTTTTGTTATTATCACGAAAAACAGCAACAAGAAAGAAATGAACCGTTTAATGGCAGAAGAGCGCAAGTGAAACTGGGCCCAAGTGAGACTGGGGACAAGCGAAACTCGTAACGTTAATAGACAATTTAGAAGGACTACCAAACGCTTCATTCCAGAGTCCAGAGCGTAAATTTGGAGAGTGTCAACTGTCGCTGCGAAAATTCCGTAAAACTTCCGCTGTGGAATTCCGTACGTTTCGTACTCCATGTGAATACTGCATATTAATATGACTTACGATGCTTGTTCTGCCCTCGCAATGCCCTGAAATCTTACGGTACAAGTAATATAAGAGGATAAACAATGTGTACTCGTATTCTACTCAGCTTACTTGTGTTTAATATGCCTGAGATGAACTGTTCGCGAGTCAGTTTGCCATCACGATCGTGGTCCATGCGACGGAAGATATCGAGAACACGTGACTTGCTGTCATGCAGCCACCCTTTGAACTGGAAGTGAACACAACAGGTGACGTCATACAAGGAAGCCGTGTAAAATTGTGTGGGAACGAGTTTCATTGGTTCCTCGTTTTACAGGGAGAAATGTCATAAAATATAACGACAATGACGTCATACAAGGAAGCCGCGAGAAAATGTTAGTGTGACGATTTTCATAGGGTCGTTAGTTTACAGGGAGGGATGCACATTCAAGGAGACTAGGTTCAGATGCTTTAAGACAGTTACAGTGTGTAGTGGTAAAAATTCTAGTCGGCTGGCACTCAATTCGAAATCACTGGATAAATGGAAAGAAAGAAAAAGAAAAGAAAAAGGAAAATCTAAGTAATTCAAAACTTACCCTTTTCTTCCATTCAACAAAGTCGAATTTTTCAGAGGCGCGTTTCTAGAATACAAACAAGAAATAAAACTTACATTCTGAAACTCCAAAGATTCTAACTCCTGAGTAATGTTGCCCACAACGTAACAATTACTATCGCTTCAATTAACGTAAATTACTGATCAAGACGTATAATTTAGCAGATTAGCTGCCATCTAAACGTATGGTGGGGGAGTTGGGAATAACTAACTGTACACAGGCTACTCAGTTCTAAATTTATTCAATCCAGTTACGATCTACTTACGATAGCAATGCGTTCGAGTTTTTCCTGTAGCCTTCGTAGTCTCTCCATCGACAACAGCCACAAATGCTGCCATTTCTTAGACAGATGCGACACTGCTGGATGATGATTATTCGAACCAGATCGTGTGAACGAAGGCGTACGTTCCTTCTCCCGCGTAAACGAACTCGCAGGACTGCTCAGCTTGTCTCGGGATCTCTCACGGGATACCGGAGTCACCCCGGCTGGTCTCGGGATCCTAACTCCACGGCGTGGCGGAGTTTGTTTTACCTCTGGTGTTTTAGTTGGAGTGGTGGATTGACGGCGTTTGACTGCTTTAGTCAGTCGGTCGTAATTTGGCTGTTTCTTGGCCATTTCTTCTTGGAACACCTAAAGCAATGATAACATTTGAATTAGCTTTTCTCGATTTCCTTTTCAAATTTTATTGATACCCTGAACTCAGTGCTTCAGTGAACTGAAACAGCTTCTGGTATGACCAAAGTCAGGCACGGCTAAATCACAGATTGAATTGGAATTTAGCGTGTTGGATTTTGTGGGGGGAGGGTGGGGGAACCCAAAGACCCCGGAGGAAAACCCTTGAATCAAGAAAGAAATCTAACAAACTCTACTAAAGTCAAGTCTAAGAATCGAACGCAGGACCTCAAAGCGGTAAGAGGTGAGTGCACTACCTCTGCATCACCCTTAGTCTTCCCCTCCCCTCACCCCAAAAAGTGTTCGAACGGACTCGCATTTGCTATTTGGATAGAGAACAGTGATATAAAAACACACCTTGTGTTCGTCGAGTAAGAGCTGGATTTCATCGTAATCTTCATCAGGTATCGGTTCTTTCTCCTTCTCATTCAGCTCGTCTGATTTCTCTTCGATCCACTTCAACAGTTCATCCATCAACGATTTCTCTTCTCCCAGTTTCTTTAGTTCTTCTTCAAGGCGGTTCAGTCGCTGTGTCGACCATTTCCACACCTCGTCCCATCTCTTATTGAGGCGTGCAAGCCATTGTTGGATGATCTGGGTTGCGCTTGGATGGCAGAAGCGAAGGATAACCTGTCCTTTCCTGATGGCCGATTGGACGTTGATTTCTTCGGCTTTGAGTTCGTCGTGGAACGTCTGGAACATGACACACAAAAGACAAGCGTTACTAAACCAAAGATCAATCAAAACCCAGGCAGATCATTTTGTCATTTGATAGTTTTGCATCCTATGATACTGTTAGAGCACATGTCGGTGCATAATTAATGGTTTTCACAGCCGCCATGTTGGATGAATTTCACAAAACATTTGTCATTAGACTCATTTGTTACATCATCCAACATGGCCTCCGTGTCTTTTCCGTGTTCTTTCATTCTCTTGGGGAATCATTGAAAAGCAGTAAAAGCATACCAAGAACTACCGTAGGCAAGAATTTCTCACACTGGATCCTGATTCCCAATGGTCCGTTTAAATTGTTGACCCAAAATGTTTTCTATGGGCTCCAATGAAAAATTTGAGCCCTTGCAAGTCCGAGAGAAATGGGCCACTGGGAACTTGGAAAATTTGAACGGATTTTTGCGTTTGTTCTTTTAGCGCTTTTAATTTGTAGAATTTGCTCTTTTTATGGCAATTTATTCCTGTATACCTTGTGTTTTTCTAGTTGTTCTTGTATCTCCTCCAAGTCTTCGGAAATGGGTCCCAATTCACGCAGATTGTCTTCAAACTGCTTCAAGATGCGTAGCTCTGTCTTGACGGACGAATCAAATTCTTTGGCTAGTACAAGCGCATTATCCAAACGATCTTCCTTTGTGCTGGACATGGCGACGACCGCATCCCAGCGCATGCGCAGGTCGTTGAGCTTCTCTTCGAGCTGCTGTGGTTCTTCGACCTTATTTTCGTCGATCATTGCTCGACCAGCTTTCATGACTGATTCGTAGTTTGCCTCGCGGCGACCGAGCTCGCGTTGGAAGGTCTGTAAAATTGATCAGACAAAACCCATGAGATCAAGTAATTTACATTCATTTTGACATTTACGCGACGAACACAGCCCAAGACGTCCAAGTTTTTTACTTCCGTCAATCAAAAAACACACCAGCTGAGACCGTTTTTAGTATGAAAATGGGTACCGTTTTATGATATCATATCATTAAAGATATTTAACGACTCACCTTGTGATTGTCAATCAATATTCTTACAGTCTCTGGGTCACCCATCACGGCAGTCTCGGTAGATAGACTTGGTTCTACCGCGGTAAGCCAGTCCAGGAGAGACTGCAAAGCATCCTGGAACATTCCAGTGAACAGCAATGCTTCTTCCAGCTTTTGTTGTCTACAAAGAAACACGATGTTTAAAAACAAAACAGTTACATAACAATGTCTCAAAGAACAGAAGGCAACGCACACATACGACGCGTCAAACTCAGGACATTTGGATGATAGTTCCACACACCGCAAATCAAAAGTTTCGGAAAAGAGAACAAACGAGTCGAAAGAGAAGTGAAGGCTTATATATATTACAATCCATGTACAATTAAATCCGTCTGACAACTATTGCCATGGAAACACCTTAAGTAGTGACGGTACATACCTCTCCACTGAGAGTCCACAAACTGCGTCCCAGCGTGCCTTCAGGTCAGCGATCTTTGCTTCGATGGTAAGCGCGTCGTCATCATTACTCTTGTCCATCAGCAGTTTCCCCACCTTGATGGTCGAGTCGAGGGCAGTCTGGTTTGCACCGAGCATGCTCTGGAACTCCTGTGCATAGAAACAATGCTATTAGAATAAATCAACCTATTTAGTACGACCACAAATTGGGTTCGTCCACCGGTCGGGTTACGCAGGCTCAGTAGTAAGTCTAAGGCATTCTCACCTTATGGCTCTTCAACTGTTGCCTGAGATGGGCAGGGTCTACTCCTATTGGTTCCTCCAATTTCAAAGTGTTCTCAGCTTCGTCTAGCATCTTCAACAGATCCGCTGCGCCATTGAAGAACTTGTGAGAGAGTCTATAGTTCTCCTCAAGAGACTTCTTACGGCTGCTAGAGGTGGTTAGGACCTCCTTCCAGCGCTTTTCTAATGATGTCACTTCCGCTTCGATGTAGATTGCGTCTTCTTGGATACAGACGTCTGTGATCTTATGGGACAGCAGTTTCATGCTCCTGAATGGTTCGCGATGAGCGTCGATGTCCTCTTTAAGTTCCTGTGCGTTAAAGAAAAGAATAACAGAATCAAGAGCATGAGCACTATACTGCAACAGCAAAACTTAAGACATCTAATAATAATTTAACGATGGGGGAGGGGTGAGGGCCAAACAAACCTTGTAACTGACGCGTTGCTTCTGTAAGGTCTCCAAGATGGTACTCGGGTCTTCAAACAGCGAGATGGTTTCTTCGACTTGCGTCAACCACAGGTCAATGGCGCTCGTCTTCTCGTCCAAATCTTTAGCGTTCTCAAGAGCATCTTTTAGCTTTTCGTTCTCTTCGTTGGCCTGTGTTTGGACATGATTCCAGGATTCCTTCAGCTCTTCTAGCTGTCGTTGTAAGTTGGCAGCTGTTGTTGGGTCTGCGTTCTCCACGAGCTGCTCGACGGTCTCGACGATTTTGTCGTAGATTGCTTGGCGACTCTCGACAACAGCCATGAAATCCTACAAAACGAGATTAGTAATGAATAAGTATGGCGACTGCATTTAGTGGAAAAATGCGCAATCACACTTCTTATCCTGTCAATGATAGTCATTATTTCTCTACGTAACAATGCTTTTTGAGATTGTAAATTTTTCACCCTCGCCTCGGTATACACATCAAATCCTTTCCATTTTGCTTACAACAAATGCAAAGCATCTTGTTAACATTTCACACAAATAATTTGTTTCTTTCTTCCCACTGTTTTCTCTCTTGTTTTTTATTTTCCGTCATTTTGTTTGTGGTCATAAGATACTCGATCCTATCGACCCTACACACCTTGTGTTTATTGAGCTGCTTGGCAGCGCTTTCCGGTCTGCCACCGATGGATTTCCTCGACTTCAAAAATTCACTTGCTTCATTCAACCATCCACGCAATTCCTTGATTTGACTCAAGAAACTATGCGATGCTTCCAGGGCGGCTTCTAGTTCTGCCTGTCGTTTGGCAGACTTAGCAAGCACATCTTCCCATGTGGCTTTCAGATTGTTTACTTTGCCTTCCAGTTCTGTTGGTTCGATCTGGGCGTCTCCAGACTCGAGTAGGTTTTGCGCTGCCCGAGATAATGATTTTATGGACGGCTCATGTGAGAGGATGTCGTTTTGTAAGATCTAAACCGAGAAAGAAAAAAAGAAAATACACGGTTAGCTTCTCACTTTCCTGGAAAATTATGCATATTCTAGTAAAACACAGACTCTTGGATTGGTACTGTGAAGTCAAGAAGAATTCAAATTACAACATCGCGCATGAGCATCAGCGCCTCCGCCTCGTGCAACTCTTACGCTACCATCGTGCTCTCCCAACTATCCGCGTACACCATCAATAGATTTACGCACGCTAAGCATTGACCATTGCTTAAATTACCTTATGTTTAGCAAGCTCAATCTCGATGTACTTGACATCTCCCTGTATAGGTTTACCAAGCTGTTCGTCAAGATTCTTATCAGTTTGTTTCAGCCACACCAAGAGTTCCTCCAAGGCCAGTTGAAATTGTCCCAGCTGTAGTAGTGCTTCCTCAAGCTTCTGTTGCCTTTCGTTGGTTTGATTACACAGATCGTCCCAGCGCATGTTGACTTCCTCGAGCTGCGCTGCAACTAGGTCAGAATCTTCGTGTCGACATCTTTCTGTCAGCACGTTACCCTGTTGGTTAACCTCGGTTACTTCTTTCTGGTGTGGAATCAGTTCTTTGTGGAACGCCTAAATAAAGAACGAGAAGAAAATAAATAATAATACAATAAGAAAGCAACAAGAAGTGAGTGGCTGCTCTGCGCTCTTTTCTAATACACTAATTTCGTACACTCGAATACAGAAAAAAAGTACCAAAAATACAAAATTCCTAGGAGATTTTGTATGACTCTGAGTCGTCGCGACACACGCCACGGTCACGGTACAGAAATGCTATCATTTCTTGAACTAATCACGTCGCGCACGCCGTCACGGTCACGGTGAAGCACGTCAGAAAAGTGAGTTTTCACAGTCATGAGATTTGTTTCATTTCACTTGGTTAAAAGTATCAACGTGAGAATTTTTTTCAGGGTGGCTTTACGTTTCACTATCCGTACATAGTCTTATTTCTAAATTTCACTTGTGCACTTGAAAACACAAGCTAACTATTCAGACGTACCAGCCTCAGTTCTCATACTAACCTTGTGGACCTTGAGCTGTTCTTTCACTACATCCAACTCGGTGCCAACTGGTGGTTGGTTGCTCAACCTCTGTTCCATCTTATCAAGCCACTCAATCATGGCATCGTAGGATGCATGGAATTGCTCGGCTGTCACTTGGACTTCATCCAGATCTATCGTCCTCTTCTTCCAGGACAAGGAAATCGACTCCCATTGCTCTGTGACTTGGTTGAGTTCACTCTGAACGAGAACGCGGTCGCTAGGACTGCAGGAATGAACGAGAACAGGGCTCGCTTCACAAAGGGCTGTTACTAGTCCACTGTGCGCGTCGAGTTCTTTGCGGAGTTCCTGAGAAATAACAAAGAATTCTGAATATTAGAAACGCGAAGTAAATACTAGATACTTAATACTACTGATTCAATCAATATCATGCGGCGAGGCCAAGAGATAGTGAATAAGTCGGCGAGCGAGGCAGATGCACGTAGACAAGCGGCAATCAGACAGGAATTCGAGGCAACAGACACGCTGACAACAGGCAGACAGCAAACAAGCAAACTGAAAAACCCGTGACAGAAGGACAGACAGAAGGACAGAAATTTACCTCGTGCTCAGTCTTCTGCTCTGCCAGCGCCTCCAGTTCTGCAGCAGGAAGGTCTTCATTGTCCAAACTCTCTTGAATGTCCTTCAAGATGTGTTTCAGTTCCTCAAGACCTGGCCAGAACTTCTCGCTGGCTACAAGTGAGTTCTCCAATGCCTTATCTCGTTCATCGTACAGATCTTGTATCTCACCAGCCAATGTTGTTACTTTGTTTAGTTTGTCTTTGACGAGTTGGGATGTCTTAGAGTCGGGACTCAGGGCCACGATAGCTTCAACAGCTGTTTTTGTTTCATCAACGGAGGCTTTTTCTGGCTGGAACTCCGTCTGTAACGCCTTGAACAAAAAAAAAAGAAACTCAATATTCACTGAATTGAATTCTTCGGGAATCATTTTGGAATTAATGCACAATGTAAAAACGATAAAAGCAAACTAAAAAGAAAAAAAGGAATCAAAACAGCAAGGAGAGCAACGAAATAGGTTAAAAAAAGAGCCAAAAAGAAAGAGTAACAAAAGAAGTGGAAAGAGAAGAAATAAAAAAGGGGAAAATAAAGAAATATTTATGCATATTTATGATATTTTAGTTTCAAAATTCCTTTTGGTTTTGGATAACAGGTAGACGGATCAATAATAAAAACACCCCAAAAAAATCCCACAAGAAATTTGTCTGATTACTAAGTTATCGAAATGCATAATAAGATCAATAAGAATCTCAGTATTGTCCCTGATAAGTTACCTTCATCATTTCCATCTGTTCCTTGATAGTTTCAGGTTGAACCCCAACAGGTTCGATACTACTGAAGTCCTCTTTCCTCTTCTCCAAGGAAGACATCAGTTCCTCTAGTTTTTGTTCAATCTGTTCTTCCTGCTGCATGGTGATACCTATCTTGATACCCCTCTCTTCTGTCAGCTGGTAGAGTCTGTCATATCTCTCACGACACTCTGTGACCTTGTGTTCAATGAAGGAAGATCCTTCGCCTGGTCCACTCAGCTGGGTCAGGTCACTGCCTGTATCTTCGATGTGGTTGATCAGGCTTCTTAAGGCAGAGATGCCTTCTTGGATGGTCTGCAAGAGAGAAAAATGGTAAAAAAACAATTAACGACTTGTGGGACTACCAAAGATAGGAAAAATATCTAAATTGAACATTCTCATAATCGTTTTAAATGCGAGGCTCTCGATGGAATTTGAGGCTTGTCTTTTGTATTTCCATGCCTTACATTCAAGACAAATTTTAAGCAGCCAGCACTGACTGTCAAACTTACGAAACCTTCTACAAAATTCAGGAAAAAAAATTGCAGCGCCTACTCCAAATCCTTATATTTTAACGTATAATATGATATAGAGAAAAGACGTTACCCATAAGGCAGGATTAATTAGATATAATAGAACAGTCATTGCCATATCTTTGACATCGTATTGTGCTCCCGTTATATTGATATCTTGTTATGCATTAGTGCTTCTTCTGACTGAAATGCGGATTTATTTTTGTGTGCTGGTTTGGATTTTCTTGGCTTTACTTCAATCCTACTTAATCTCATGTAAACCTTGTTGTGTCATATTTAAGAGAAGTGGCGATTTGAAGTACGAAAACAATTCTATATTTGTAACGCAAAGCTTAGATTTACGAAACGCAAAACAAATGAAATCAAAATAAAATGAACACACGCGTATGTTTTCCCGCCTCGCCTCATTCCTACTCTGTCCTGAAAGGAGATTAATTTGGCCATGAGTTCGATTCTTGCATTGCATGTGACGTCATAGCCGCCATGTTGCTTGACTTTAACCAAAGAATTTGTGTTTTTTTTTGTCATACTAAGCCAACATCGCAACAATTCCATTTTTCCATTTTTCCCTTTTACCCCCGACTGTAACGGCAAGGGATGTACGCCAATTATACTGGGATGGGATAATTTACTGAATTCAGCTAATTTTGGATTGAGGACTTCGACTGTCTTCGTAGTAAAATCTGGGACTCGTTACCTGTCTTCGTAGCAAAATCTGGGACTCATTACCTTAATTCTTTCTTGCTGCAGCTCCGAGGAATGTCCCTCTTCGTCCAACACCTTCAAACTCTCCTCACATCGATCCAGCCACGTGACACACTCCTTATAAATGTCCCGGAATTGTTGAGACAGAAGGAGAGCTTCTACAAGATGCGCCTGTCTTGTTGACGTATCGCTGCTGACAGTTTTGTATCGCTGTTTAATGTCGTCGAGTTTTTCTTTAAGAGCGGCCTGTTCGTCGTCTTTGAGCGCGATCAGAAGCTGCTCACCAGTTTCACATACTGACTTCACGGGATTCTGGTGGGAAGCGACGTCTGTGTTAAGAGGCTGAAAGGTAACAAAGAAATTTATTGAGCTTTAAGTGTAACAACCCTAGAAATAATAATGATAATAATGATAATGTTGATGATGATGGTGATGATGATACATCTATTCAATTTGCAACAATTTGCATCTCAAAATTCTTCAATATCAGATTGTTTGTTAGGTTTTATCGTCGGGCAAGCGTGTTCAAACGGTATTAATAAAGTAATAATACTAAAGGAAGCAATGCGTGATCTGAACAACCAAATACAATGCTGCGCCAAAATGCTATGGTCGAATTGCGTTTAAAAGTTTATCCGCAGTAATTTACCGTTTGCTTGGCTAGTTGTTCTTTCACTTTCTCAGGTTCAACAGCGACAGGATCAAGTGCTGCTATCGTTTCTTCAGTCTCCTTCAACCATTTTTCAATGTCCTCTAGACCAGCTTGGAATGCGTCGACTCGTTCTTTGGTAGAGAACATAGATTTGGCCAGATCCTCCACGTCGGAGCACAGAGATCTCCATTTTTCGTTGACTTCATCGGAAACTGTTTCCACTTTTGGTGCTTCGTCTTCTGATACAAGTTTCTTCAGACTGTCACCGGTTTGCTTGTTAGCTTTGATTGTGGCTTCTTTGTCTGCAATAGCCTGCTGTAATTCCTTCAATACGAAAAAACCCTTATAGTTTAGCCTTGCTGCTTTTCGTTTTTCACCGAGTTGTAAGAGAGAAAGGAGGGAAGGGGTAGTGAGGGGGAGCACATGGGGGAAGGGGAGGGGAGGGTGGGGGGTTGTATCTTTGCCAAAGAAAATCAGAACGAGCTTGCACGTGTACAAATCATCCGTACTAAGATAAAAATGACTTTCGGTACCCCCCCCCCCCCCCAAATGTTTTTATTTTATTTTTTATTCATAGCTGGCATCGTTGCGTTATCATCTCAGAAGATATCATTTTACAACATTAATCGCAATCGAAATCAGAAACAGGAATAACATCTCTATACCTTAAGTTTCGCCTGCTCGTCCTCTGCTTCTTGTCCTTCTGCTTTGGCATCAGACAACTTCTTTTCCATCTCGTCAAACCAGGTCATTAGGTCATCCTTCTCGCCGAAAAACTTCTCAGAAAGCTGTTTGGCTTCCTTTACTTTGGCGCGCTTTTCGTCAGAGCTGCGCAGAAGATCTTTGTATTTGTTCTTTAGGTTATCCATTTTCATCTTGACGAGATCTTTATCATCGTCATCACAGTGTGGAAGAAGATCGTCTCCGGCTTTGAGAGTGTCTTTGATTAGGGGTTCTAGGGAATCGATGACTTTGCATATCTCCTGAATCATGAAAAAATAGAAACGAGAGAGATAAAGAGATAAAATAAATGAATTGAAAAAGAAGAAAAAGTTGTATAATTTCGACAGTCAAATAAAATAAAACGTGCAATCAGTTCATTTTCCATTCTCAATCCGAGTTTAAATAGCTATTCATTCATTCGCGGTAGTTCGGGATGCACTTTGTCAGACAGTGGACTTTCAAGCCAAACTAACCTCTAATTTTTCAAGCTGTTCTTTAACCTCCTCTGGAGAAGCTTTAGCAGCGTCGAACTCATCATCTTTGAGTTGATTATCCGCTTCAGAGAGCTTCTTGCTGGCTTCTTTGTAGAGATCGTCAAACTTCTGCGATGCCTCCAGAGCCTCATCCAGCTGTTTCTGCCTGGCTTCTACAAGTTCGTTTAAGTCGACCCACTTTGAATTAAGGTCAGCTAGACCAACTTCTAGCGCTGCCTTCTTGTCCTCATCTGCTGTCTTAAGGATCTCTCGTCCTGTTTCTTGTAAGGATTCCACTGCAGATTTGCGATCTGCTATCATCTTAACGTAAAGCTAGGGAATAAATAGACAATTATGAGAATTAGAGAAATTCTATTAATAGTCTGACAGTATTGTTGGAGAAAATTTCGCATGAGTGAAAAGACCCGTGGTCAATGTGAAGTTCCATGACCGTGACGGTACCGTGTCCGAGCATTTTTGATTGGATGAACTGTAACCTCTCGCACTGTGATTGGTTCCAAGGATGTCGTACATTCTGTACTTTGACCGTGCCGTGTCTTTTCACATTCATAGACTGGGTTTTGAATGAATGGCTTACCTTTTGTTCATTCATTTGCGCCTTCACTACTTTAGGTTCAGCGGCTGACACACTTCCTTGGCTCTCCAAGAGATCTCTCGTTTCTTCAATCCATTGCAACAACGATTCCATTGCATCATGGAACTTTCCAAACTGCAGCAAGGCCTGTTCGAGGCCGGTCTGTCGTTCAGAGAGACCTTGGTTTGCACCCAGGAGTCGTTCGTTGAGGTCTGCGATGGCAGCGTCAATAGCGCTTGTGTCTGCCGTAGGGTTGGTGATGGCGAGTCGGTATTTTTGATCATTCAAGTCTGTGATCTTCTCGCTAAGGTCTTCAACTTCTTTCTGAAGCTCCTGTAAATCATCAACGTCACCACATCAAAAACAACGTGAAGGGGAAAAAAATAAATGAAATTATGTACAAAAGTTACTGAGATTCGTAGACGGTACCCCATGATTCGTAGTATTTTCCCCTCCTCTCTCCCGACTAAAATTCAAAATCTGATCGTGCAAAAGAATGCGAACAAAAGATTGTCAGTTTTCAATAAACTAATGCGAGAGATCTTCATCGCCACAATAGGTTGGTTTTGACGGATTTCAACCTTTTCATGAGACTGTCGGAAAACACAAAGCTTTCAAGATGAGGCAGCTGAGGAACAAAACCACGGAAATGCCTTTACTGATGTCATCCACCATAACCCACCTTAGTTTTGATTCCGCGGGTGTATCTAATATAAAATCATTAAAATACTAACACAAACCTTAAGTTCTTCCATCTGTTTTTCAATTGCCTCTACGTCTGTTGCTATCGGAGGTTGGTTCTTAACCTTCTCTTCAAATGCACCAATCGCTTCGTCTGCGTCTTTAAGTGAATCTTGTATCTTTTCTAGCTGATCCAGAGTGGCCTCTAGATCTTTGATTTGATTGGCTGCGGCGTCATTGACGTCGTGCCATGCTTTGTCATCATTGGTCATCTGTTTGACAAAAGCTGGATCGGATCCAAGCCCTTCGCTGATCAGGTCTTGGGCGCATTTGTTTACGTCATCATATAGAGGTTGCATTTCATCGAGACGATCCTTGAGAGCCTGGTGAAGAAGAAAGTACATCACAATCAGTTGACCAATCAATGGTGTGGTACGAAATTAACCAACCACAGTGTGCCCAATAGATGTGTATTAAAGCCCACAAGACTCATCACTGGAGTCCTACTTCATTACACTCTGCAGTAAGATACTGTCAAGAACAAATCGTTGCGTATTTTTGACTAGAGGGCGAAATGGCACGAGTACTCATTGTCCCGTCGTGCTTTGCGTAAGATTATCCACAGATACGACAGGACAATAACTAACTTAAAGTTTCCATTTTCACAAGGGTTACCTTGGTATTCTCAAGCTGTTGTTTGACGGTATCCAAGTCCAACTTGTTTGGTTTGTTCTGCTCCAACTCTTCATTAACCTTCTCTATTCCTTCCTCTAGCTCCTTCTCCTTGGCAGAATAATTCTCCAAATCAGCCACCAGCGCAGTTGCTTTCTCTAACTTATCCTTAAGCGCGTTCTTCAGATTATCAGACCTCTCTTTCAATCCTTCGTTTTCACGTTGTACTGGAGCAGTGTCTACTTCTGGATTATTGTCCAAGATATCCTGACCTGTCTCGATAGCATCAGCGAGATCTGGACTCATCTTCTCAAAGTCTTCTAACATGTCCTTTAGTTCTTGTTCCTGCTCCTTTGCCTTGTCCAAGTTCGCTATTGGAACCATTTCTACTTCAGCTTTGCTTTCCAGCTCACCCAGCTTCTCCTCAACGGGCTTCAGTGTCCCTTGGTATTTCTGGAGTTGATTTTGAAGGTTTTCCAGTTGGTCTGCTTTGTCTTTGAGGTTTTTGTTCAGATCGTTCCATCTTGTATCGATGACCAGGATTTCGTCTTCGATGACGGTCACTTCTTCGACACAGATTACGATAACTTTTTTGGCGGAGTCATCGAGGGCGTTATGGTCAGGTTCATGTTCGTTCACGTTGGCTTGAAGTTCCTAACAAAGCAATGCGATTGAGCAAATCAAATTAGTCCGTATAAGAGACAAGCGCACATTAAAAAGCGCAGACTATCAAAGCAAGGGACCAATGCACGATGGTTTTCAGTCTTTAAGGTGATGTTTTACTAATGAAGGATATTGAGATGACAACCAAGTTATAGAGACAGGAAAAATAAAAAATATACACATACAAAGAGAGAAGCACCAGTGGTTTGGAATTGTTTTTATGTGGGATGCTAAATGTTTCGTTGGTATTTGAAACTACGACAGCAACAATAACAACAACAACAACCAACCTTAATTTTCTCTTCTTGAGCCTTCAGTTCTTCAGGGTCACACGATGGCTGGACCTCGCCACAGGCTTTCTCTGTATCATCTAACCACGGTAAGAACTTATCGCGGAGATCCTGGTACTCAGCCGTAGCTGCAACAGCTTCGTCAAGAGCTGCGTCCCGTTCGGCTGACTTGGACTTGAGTTCGGTCCATCTTTGGTTGAGATTATCGAGTTTTTCGCTCAAGTTGTCTTTATCTTCTTGAACTTCGCTAGCGTTTTTGAGGTTCTCTCCTGATTCCAGCAGAGCTTCGTAAACTGGTTCTTTTTCCAAGATTTCTTGGTGGATTGGCTAAAAAAAGGTAGAAATATCACCTTGTTAGTTACTCACAATCGTTGATAAACGTATAGAAACATATTTAAAGGAATCGTAGTCACATCAGCCACATCACCATTGTCATCACCGCCTTCATTATCATCATATTAGGTAACGCTATCACCATGATCACCGTCAGCTACTACCACTACATTATTGTGTTGTTGCGCTATCAGCGTGCGGGTATTTTTTGTAGCCGTTTTAATGGTTGCTTCATTTTATGGTTGAAAAACAAGTTCAATGATATGATGAAACCAGCCAACAAGGAAATTTTAGATCATTATGATGATAATTATCATTCCTATACCATCAATATATCATCACCATCATGGTCACCATCATCATCCTCATCATGGTCACCATCATCTTCATCATCACCATCGTCATCATCATCGTCATCATCATCCTCATCATCATCCTCATCATCGTCACCATCATCGTCACCATCATCGTCACCATCATCATCCTCATCCTCATCACCATCATCATCCTCATCATGGTCACCATCATCATCTTCATCATCACCATCATCATCCTCATCATCGTCACCATCATCGTCACCATCATCATCCTCATCATCATCCTCATCATCATCACCATCATCATCATGGTCACCATCATCATCATCACCATCATCATCCTCATCATCGTCATCATCATCGTCATCATCATCACCCTCATCATCATCCTCATCATCGTCACCATCATCGTCACCATCATCGTCACCATCATCATCCTCATCATCATCCTCATCATCCTCATCACCATCCTCATCATTACCATCATCACCATGGTGACCATGTTTATAGCAACTATTCCTTTACCACTTGTCAATCATTTAGTCGCCATTATCAACGATGCTTAACATCAATAAGATAGCATCCAGGAACCTATTCATGAGTCATACCTGGTACTCGTCTTTCTGTTGTTTGACTGTATCTGCATCTGCCGACACAGGTCTCAGTTGGGCCAGATTTCGTTCAGCTTTGGTCAACCATCTCAAGAAATTATCCAAGTCGCTCTCAAAAGCATCACCCTGAGATATGACACCATCCAGCTTGTTCTCTCTTGATTTCAGCTTGTCGTCCAGAGAGTTAAGGCTGTCTTCGAGCTTGGCGAGCTGTGCGTCAAGATCTGCCGCCATGACGGGATCTTGTGATGTCGATGTTATTTCTTCCTGGATTTCTTTGGCCTTTGCAAACGCTTCTTTCTTTTCGTCCAGTTGTTTTTCGATTTCCTACAAGTACATAGAAAAAATGTTAATTCTCAAATATGTCGTGTTTATGACAGCCAAAGCAATAGAAACGCAACGACGACAACTGACACCACGATAACAATAATGATCACTACAACGCCAAAGAACGAACGAGCCGTTGCAAGAACAATCAGTGGTGTGCATTCTTTTCCATGAGAATAAAAGGACAAAAGATGGGGCCGCCATGATGGTTGGTATGACAAGAGCACCAAAGATCAAATCTTTTGTTAAAGTCAACCAACATGGCGGCTATTACGTCATAACTTAATACAGCAATCCAAAAGAACAACACATGCCAAATAAACAACCAACCCACTAAATACTACTTAAGGATCGCCATTTTCTCTACCCACCTTGACGTCATCCAGTTGCTTCTTAGCCGTGTCAGGATCAGTACTAACTGGTTCCCAGGTCTCCACGATCTCTTCAGTGATGACAACCCATTCCTGGATCTCGATGATGATATCCTTTAGTTTACCACCTTGATTTATCGCATTATTGAGTTCGTCTTCTCGAGCTGCAGCTCTGGCGAGCAAGTCTTCATACTTCTCCTTGACGTCTTCTAGTTCTTTGTCGAGTGGCGATGGATCTCCTTCTGCGCTCTTTACGGCGTCCGCTGCTTTGGCTTCGGCATCTTTAAGGGCGTCGAGTTGGTCCTTCGCTTCTTCAAGCTTGTTCTTCAATTCCTTAACGAATCAAAAAGGTACTTTAAGTATACCACAGGGCCATCAATTGTGGCTTAGCGTTAGTGCACTCGCATCTCTCCTCTGGGGTCTCGGGTAAAATTCCTAAATTTTCGCATTTTGAGCTAGAGCTGTTTCAGGGTATCGATAATTTTTTTTTTCAAGAGGAAGCTCAGTAAAGTAACACCGAAGCAAAAATCACACTATCCGGCAGAGCATAAAGTAAAGGAGTTGAAAAGAAGGGAAAGCAGGGAAAAATGAGACAAAAGGAAAGCAGTCGGGTGTAAACACCGATAAATACGAGGTCAGAAAACGTACCTTTATCTTTTCCAGTTCATCTTTGTTCTTCTCCAAGTCACCACTGATAGGTTCTTCATCATCGATCTTGTTTTCTGCTTTGTCTAGTAATTCCTGGATAGGTTCAAGGGCCTCTCTATAGTCCTGCAGTGCGTTCTTCACATCTTGTAGCTCTTTTTCTTTATCAGCGCATTTAGCTTCCAACCTGTCGTACCTGTCAGTGATATCTTTCGCCTCGGATAGAACATCATCTTTATCGGTGTCGGTCAAGTCCATTAATGCCTTTGATTTCTCCTCGGTCGTGTCTCTTTCTGGTTTGTGGTCGTCAATCTCTTCCCTTAGCGTACTGACAAGCTCTTCGCGCTCTTTCAAAGATTTCTCATCCGTCAGGATGGGTTCTAGTGAGTCGACCTTCTCTTCCGCTTCTGCTAGCCATGGTGAAAGAGATTCAAATGCTTCTTTGTACTTTGTAGCTTCTGGTACAGCATCGTTAACGCGGTCGTTGTGGTCCTTGGCTTTAGTCTTCACTTCGTCCCAGCGTTCTTTCATGTCGTCGAGTTTTTTAGCCAGTTCGTCTTTCTCTGCACCTGGTTCTGTACTCTCCAACAGGTCGTTACCGCTTCTCATGAGCTGCTCGAAAACAGGCTCTTGTTGTTTGATCTTCTGTGTAAGTTCCTGCGCGGAAAAAATAAAATTGCAGTAAGATTATGTCAACTGCAGTACAGGTATGGGGCGCCTTGTTAAGTTACAAATGCTAATCAAGGTTACTAAATCACAAAAGGTCACAAGCGCAATGTTACTTTAAACCAACCTCATCATTCTTCTGCTGCTCTTTTATGGTGTCATAGACAGCAGACACTGGCTCCATCTTTGCAGCAAGCCCCTCCATTTCACCAAGTTTGTCTTTGAAGTCGTCAAACGACACTTGGAACTCTTGCGTCCTCATCTGCGCTGCTTGTAGCCGGCCTTCAAGGTCTAGGATCTTAGCTCTAAGATCGTTATAGGGCTGTTCGACTTTGTCTAGCTTGTCTTTGATTGATGCGACAACTAAGGGCTGGTCCTTGTTTTTGTCTGTCAGCCAATCACAAAGCTCGTTCGCGTCCTCTAGGGTTGGTTTGTGGTCCTCAAGTTGGGCCTTTAGGTTCTGAGACAAAACGAAAAAAAAAGAGGAGCCGATGAACTATAAACTGAATAAAGCTTAAGCTTTTTACGAATAACAATTGCGAATAATTCGTACGGGAGTGAAAAATGTTGGTAAATGTTTGCTGAACCGCGACTCCCGTACAAATAACAATTGCGAATAATTTGTACGGGAGTGAAAAATGTTGGTATTACTTTCGCTCTAGCAAACTTTGGGAAACTTCAAATTTACCGCTCGAGCAATCACAGCGCGCGAAAGTCTATATTCAAGTGTAAAATTATACTAAAAATTAATATTTCCGACTTACTAGTTCTTGATATTAAAGGAAACTGAATGCTGTTGTGCTATCCAAGATTTTACCAAGATTTTATTTTTGAACAATTTTCTAGAAAATATATTTTATTTTACTGCGCGCATTCCTACCTCCAGTTCTTCAAGCTGCTTCTTGACTGCTTCAGGATCAGTACCTATCGGTCCAACATTAGCCAATTGCTTCTTCGCTCCATCCAGCCAATCATCCAGCTCCTTAACTTTGTCGTTAAACTCACTTGCTTTCCCTACCTCTTCGGCGAGCTGTTCTTCTCGGGCTTTGAGTTTATCCTGCAGGTCTGCGTACTTGGATGAAAGTTCGGAGACTTTTTCTACGATGACTGTATGGTCGTCAGAGTCTTCGTGGACTCTCTGAAGAAGTGCTTCACTAGACTGATTGACTTTATCTAGGTCGGCTTGTTTTGCACCAAGATTTTCTTTCATGGCCTAAAAATTGTGAAATAAGATAGAAGATAAAGACTAGGTGCAGGAGGGACAAAAACCCCGAAAAAACCTTGAATCAATATCTTCAAATTTTATCGATACCTTGAAACAACGTCTGGGTTCACGAAAATCAAGGCACTGATTTTTGAATTGGAATTTAGCGTTTTGGTAAAGGAGGAAAACAGGAGAACCCGGAAAAGAACTTCGAATCGAGCGAGAAACCTAACAATCTCTACTCACGACGTAGTGCTGAGTCCAGGAATTGAAACCTGATAACCCCTGAGAGAGGCGAGTAACCCACTAACACTACCCTTGATATAAAATCGAATCAATAGTGCAAAACTCCACGACGACTGACCTTTATTTTATTGAGGTGTTCCGCTGCCCTGTCCGAGTCTACCCCGAAGACAGCGGGCGCATCAACGTCATCGTAAGCACTCGCAAATACATCCTCCACCTGAGCAACTGTGACGTGGTAGTCTTCAGCAGCTAGTTGAACTTCACCAAGTTTTTCTTCTCGGTCGTCTAATGCAGCCTTGAGGTTTTCTATTCTCTTCACAAGATCGTCAACCTCTTCTTCCACTACGTGCTTGTCCTTCTCGGCATCGTTGAGTAATGCGCCAGCATTATCTTGTACTCCAGGTACACCAGATTTCAGATTTTCAGCGGCATTTTGGATTTTATGGAGCAATTCTTTTTGTTTGGCCAGTTTTTCTCGATCGCAAGATAAAGGTTCGAAGTCCTTTACTTGTTGTTCGGCTTTAGCTAGCATGTCTGATAGTGGTTCAATCTCATCTCGATATTTCTGCGCTTCTTCTTCGACTTTCTCGAGTTTATTCTGTCTGCCATCTGTCTTCTTTTTCGCATCCTCGAATCTGGTCTTCATGTCTGAGATCTTTTTCTCTAGCGCTTTCTTTTCCTGCTCATCGTCAAGGTTTTCAAGTACAGCTTCGCCAGCTTTCACGAGCTTCTGGAAAACTGGGTCCTGCACGAGGATGGCGTCTCGTATTGCCTCGTTTTCTTGTTTCTGTTCTTTAACAGAATCGAGAACGGCAGAGATGGGATCTGGAGAAGAAACCTTGGTGTCCAAGTCGTCCAGTTTGTCCAGGAAGTCATCAAAAGAGACCTGGAATTCCTGGCACTGTAGCAATACGTTTTGTAGCTTAGCTTGACGATCACCGACCTTGCGTGCGATTACATCGATGGGTGATGTGATTTTGTTTAGTTCGCCGCGAATGTCCTTGACGACTCGCGGATCTTCGTTACTTTCGTCAATGATATCTTTTCCAGTATCCTCTAGAGAGTCAAGTATTGCCTTGCATTTGGCTATTTGATCCCGTAGATCCTTAAAACAGAATAAAACAAGTTAGACAAGAACCTACCTCTAAAAGCGACCACATGACCCCTGTAAAACGGCCAATAACTTATATTCGGAACCTCCATACATCGGCCAGCCACTGTGGCATCCACTAGAAAGATATTCGCCACAGCGACATCTACCTTTATAAAGGGCTAAAAACGGATGCTCCAATATTCGGAACCTCTACATACCGACCACGCAAAACGAAGTTTTCATTAGACAGTTATCTACGACAGGGAAATCTACTTTTTAACCAACCACATGAGCACTGACAAGCAAAAAGAATTCAAAATCGAATATCCGCAACCTCTGTAAACTACCTAAGCGAATGGACGGATTTCTGCGAGATTACCATCTTACCTCAGCGTCTTGTAGCTGCTTCTTGACAACATCAGGGTCACTGCTGATTGGTTCCTGAGCTGCCACGGCTTCCTGAATATCTGGCAACTTTTCCTCGAGATCTTGCAAAGCATCATTGAACTTTTCAGCCATCTTGATCTCCTCGTCAACCTTCTTCTTGTGGTTGTTGAGCTTTGCTTGTAAATCTTTGTACTTATCTGCCAGGGCGTCTACATTGTCTTTCACTTCTGCTGCCTTAGGAGACTTCTCGTCCAAAGCATCAACAAGTTCTGCTCCAGCATCCTTAGCCTTTTCCACCTCACTCTTCAGATCTTCCAGCTTCTCGAATAAGTCATCTATTTCCTTCTGGTCGGTTTTACCCTTCTCTAGGTCGATTCCAACAGGTTCGTGTGAAGCTATCGCCTTTTCTATCTCCTCCAGCGATTTTTCTACAGGTACAACAGAATCCTCGTACTTTTCTACAGCGTCTTTAACTTCTTCGATCTTCTTTTTCATTTTATCGACGCCGTCGCCGAGACTGTCGTAGCGTTTATTGACATCTTGGGCGTCGCCCTCAATGATGAATTTATCGGCCTGACAAGTCTCGACTAGATCAGCCGTTGTGTCGTTCAACTCTTGTAAGTCTGGTTTACGGTCTTCCACCTCCTCATCCAGATCTTTCAACGTTTTCATGTGTTTATCAAGAGTCGCTTTGTCGCAAGTTTCAGGATCAATAGCGGCGAGTCGTTTTTCGGCACTGCTCAGCCATGGTTTGAAAGTCTGACTCTCGTACTTGTGTTTTCTTGACAACGGTACTACTTTGTCTAGCCGTTCCTGGCGATCAGAGGTGTGGTCTTTAACAGCGTCGAATCTCGTTGTAGTGTCGTGTAGTTTTTGTTCTAGTGCGTCTCGGTCGGGTCCAGGTTCTGAAGTGTCGAGTACATTCCCCCCGGCCTTCATGAGCTGATTGTAGACTGGTTCCAACTGAGATACAGCGTCTCGTATGGCCTGAAACCAGAAACAAATCCGATTTAATACACCACTGCAACTGCTGCGAGCGTCTATAAAATGATTTGCAAGACTATACCTTGTGCTTCTGACTCTGTTCCTTGGCAGTTTCATGAATTCCAGACACGGGTTCCAGTTCTGCAACCTGTTCCTCAACCTTGGCCAGTTTGTCCAGGAAGTCCTCGAACGAGACCTGGAATTCCTGGCTTTGCAAGAGGACATTCTGCAGTTTGTTTTGCCTTTGGTCGACCTTGGCTGCAAGAGAGTCTAAGGCGGTTCGTACTTTGTTCAGCTTGCCGTACACGTCCGCCACGACCGCGGGGTTGTTCTTGCTGCTTGTGATGAGCTTTTGGCCATCGTTTTCTGCCTTCTGCAGGAGCGCTTTGTGATTAGCGATATCATCCTTGAGAAGCTACGACAGAAGGAAAACAAAATCGATCGAAATTAACTCCTGTAAAAATCGTTAGAATTTTAGTATATTAAGTTAAATAGACAAGAATTCTTTACAGAGGAGAGGAATAAATGACTTCATTATATAAAATACAATCGCTTTTACTACAAAGATAATTCTTATAAATTTCATTACGTAAAACTTAAAACAAAAACGAACACAGAGGCATAAAATGGTATTCAATTTGAGTATTCATTTACGTTTTACATTTATGTTAAATACGACGAAAAGTCAAGCAAAACTTCTCAGGAATTGAATTAAAATCTATTTTCCATAACAGCTGTTGTCACTTGTGCTACCATCTCTCTAGTACCCGTTAGCCACGACCTGCCTGCAATATTTACACCAACAGCTTTATTCAAATTAGAAGACTCTAAAAGACTTGTCGGGATTGCCTAGAATTCAGCGCAATCGAGATAAATATACGGTTCAAATTAATTCCAGCTTGTTATCAGTAAAGTATAAGGAGTTGTATATTTACTAGAATGAAATCTTCGTCGATTGATCCTACTCCATTCAATATTTCATCCTTCGAGACAAATATAACATTCCCCTTGACTCTCCGCCGTGCTGGTGTTCTTTTATTCGCCTTTGGTTTCAGAACTCTCTCCATTTTTCTCCATACTAATTAAACAAGACCTAAATGACCAATCCTTGTGGGGTTCTTCCAGTGAGCCATGCTAGCATCATAGTTACCCTCGCTGCTTTTAAATTATTTATTTATAAACGCGACGGACTTTCAAACTAACAATCACTACCCCGTTGTAGTCTCTTTAGACTACCTGCTAAATGCTTTGCTTTGATAGTGCGGATTGAAAGATAACTTCTCCTAACTTTAACTACTGGAACATATATGTTTGGGTAGAGAGAAAATGGATTACAGAAATCGGTGAAGTTATTGAAAGGTGTTAATCTCATAGCTTCTGTTTATAAACTGACTTTTTATTGGTGCAGTAAACGTTTGTATTATTGAGCTCCTAATCTCTCACCGCTTCTGTTCTAAAACCAAAACTAAGCTTTATACAAAAACAATTTAATGCAACCGCAAATTTATATTGTTTTTTTAATATATTCTATTGATTTTTGTTTCTATTGTACTTTCATACCTACATTTTTGTTTTAGTCTTAGAACAAAAAGAAAACTATAAAGAGATTTTACATTGCTAATGTAAGAAAATTATTGTAGGACTGAATTTGCTCTGAAATTCATTCCAAATTATTCTATTTCCTCTTGAAAATATACCTTTAATTTTTTTTCTGATACAATGAAGGAATAATTTTAGACGTTAACTAACCCTCCCATAACGAACACACAGGCACAAAACACTGTTCACAACAAATTCAACATACACACCAACAACCACAACGATAGAAATAGCAATAACATACCACAAAATGAAACCAAAATGAAACCAAAACTTGGTTTCCTTTTTCACTTTTCGTCATATTTTTACCTGGACTTCCTCGAGTTGACTCTTCACTGTTTCCGGCTCGGTGCTGATTGGCTGTTGCTGAGCAACGCGTTCTTGGATGTCAGGTAACCAATCATTGAGGTCTTTCAAGGCATCGTTGAATTCTTTGGCGTTAGCAATGTCTTCTTCAAGTCGTGCTTTGCGGTCAGTGAGTTTAGCAATCACGTCGTCATATCGGTTGCCGACTTCGTCGACGTCTTGTTTGACTCGAACAGCATCTGGTGATCTCTCGTCCACTTGGTCCATCAGGGAATCGACGTTGTCTTTGAGGGACTTCACGCCTGGGTCTTGTTCAGAAAGAGACTCTAGGAGTTCCTGTTATAAAGGGCGAGGTAAGGTCAAGCACCATAAAAAAAACTCCAATAATAATAATAATAATAATGCCAATATATTTTGAATCGTTATGAAGAACAGAGAAAATGGTTTGAGTATTTGAAATAACACGGGCGAAGAACATTGAAAGAAAAGAAACAACCAAGAAAGGGAGGGATAAAGAAAGGAAGAATGAATGGGAAAATGGGGGGGAAAAAAGGGAGAGGATAAAAGGTAAGGAGCAAACAAAGGAAGAAAGAAAAAAAATGAGAAAGAAAGCGTGAGAGGAAGAAAGAAAGAAAGGAAGAAATGACATAGGAAGAAATTGAGGAAGAGGAACCGGCGAGGGTGTTCTTACCTCAATCTTTTGCAGTTCGTCCTCACTCTTCTTAACATCAGCACCATACGATGCCGGTGCCTCCAAGATGGGCTGTGCCTGATCAAGTGTTTCCTCCACAGGTTCCATCACGCTATTCAGTTCCTTCATCTTTTCCTTCACGTCTTCAACTTGCTGTTTCCTGTTATTCAAGCCATCAACCACAGCATTCCACCTCTTGTTGAAGTCCTTGACTTCCGCTTGCGTCACTTCTGGATTCTCGCAGAGGTCGGCCAAAGACTCAGCGGTATTGTTGAGTTCTTCGACAACTGGTTTCTTGGCTTCAACGCTGTCTAGTAGTTCCTGTAGAGCTTTCTCTTCTCGTGCGAGGCTCTTTTCTTCACAAGGAATGGGTTCTCCAGCAGCTAGATATCTTTCTGCGTCTTCGAGGCATGGCAACACGGCCTGGTGGTTATCATGGTAATTTTTCGAGTCAGGAGTGACTTCATCTAGTTTGGCCTTTCGACTCTCGACTTTCTCCTTCACGTCGTTCCATCGTTCTTCAATCTCTGATAGTTTGTCTTTTAGTTTATCTTTCTCTTCACCAGGCTCCAGCGACTCCAGAACGTCCAGCCCGCAACTAGATACTCGCCCAAAGACAGGTTCAAGCTGTTTGACGTCATCAGAAACTTGTTCGACCTCGTGGACTTGATCACGAACGACGTTGTATACCGGCGAAACAGGGAGCATGCGCGCTAGGTCATCCTCAATCTTAGACAGTTTTTCTACAAAGTCTTCCAATGTTTCTTGGAATTCCTGTGTTTGCAAAACGACCATCTGCAGTTTGGCTTGTTTGTCATCAACTTTAGCGGCGATGTCGTCTAATGGTGTTTTGATCTTGGCCAATTTCATGTTGACCTCGGCCAAGACGTTGGGATTGTTCTCGCAGCATTCTACGAGTTCTTCTCCGATATCTTCTGCTTTTACGAGGTCGCGCTTCTTGGCTGCCACGCTGTCCTGCAACTGCTCGACGTCTGCAAGCTGGGTCTTCACCACTACAGGATTACTGCTGATTTCTTGTGCAGTGTCAACAGCAACAGTGGTTTCTTCAATCCAGATGGTAATTTCTTCGTAGATCTCAACAAACTCGACGATCAGGACATACGCCTTCTTCAGCTGGGTTTTCTTGTCTTTGGTTTTGTTCAGCGCGTCAGCATATTTGTCATTCAAGTTATCCATTTGTTGTTTCAGGACCACAGTGTCAGTAGAAGTCTCCTCCATTTGGTCGAGAAGTTTGTGGGCCAGTTCATCTGCCTCCTTTTTCTGTGGCTCGCATTCCTCCAGGGCCTGAAGTGCGGCTTCAACATCTGAGAGATCTCTCTTAACGTTCTCGGGTTCAATCTTTGGCGCTTTGCAAGTTTCCAATGTGTTCTCGGCCTTCTGTACAGCGGCCTCCACGCATTGGATGTCATCCTTAAGCCTGTCAGATGCATTTTTAGCATTACTAAGCATTTCTTCTTTATCTTCGATATCCCTCAACAAAGCATTCCAGCGCTTGCTTAAGTCTTTTTTCTGTGCATCGATGACGTAGTTGTTGTCATGACACTTGTCAATCAAAGATTCAGCTGCAGTATTTAGTGAGTCATATTCTGGTCTGTGTTTCTCGACGTCGTCCTTCAAGTCTGTCAGTACCTTCAACTGTTTCGTGATTTCATCGGGATCACTAGATTTGATCTTAATTTCTGAAACTTGCTTTTCAGCGTCGACAAGCCACGGCTCAAACGCACTTTGTGCCTTGTGATATTCTCGTGCATGTGGAAGAACAGACTCAATTCTTTGGTCGCGTTCAGCTGCCTTGTCCTTTGTCTTCTGCCAACGTTCTTTCAGCTCAGCAATCTTCTTCTCCACGGCTCGTCTCTCATCTCCAGGTTCAGTGTTTTCCAGTACTTTCTCGCCCGTCTTCAAGAGGTTTTCAAATATAGGCTCTTGTTGATCAATAAGGTCTTGCACCTCCTCGTTATCTTCTTTTTGTTTCTTGGTCTCTTGATATTCAGGTGAAACTGGTGCTTCACTAACAAGTTGATCTTCAATGTTTCCAAGACGCGCAACGAAGTCATCGTAAGAGTCTTGGAATTCTTGAGACCGCATTGCCGCGTTCTGAAGTCTTGCGCTTCTTTGTTCTAGCTTACCGCAAAGTTTCTCCAGAGGTGTTCTGACCTTGTCAATCTTGTTTTGGACGTCATTAACAGTGTCGGGGTCGCGGACATTGTCTTCTATCAATCTCTGTCCAACATCTTCAAGTTGATGGAGCTTAACAAGGTAATGCTTGATTTCCTCTAGAGCATCATCCGTGTCCTTGATTTGGGCCTTGATTCTGTCAGGATCTGTACTTACAGGGTCGAGTTGTTCGATCTTTTCTTGTTCAGTTGGTAGCCAGTTTTCAATGTCAGCAAGAACGGTGTTGAATTCGGTTGCATCTTCCAGAGCCTTCTCTAGCGCCTTTTCACGCTCCTGAAGCCTTTCTGGAGTTTCTTTAGCTTTCTTGTTGGTGAGGTCAAGTTTCTCTTTCAGTTCAACGTTAAGAGGTGACCATTCCTCACCTGAGAGCAGTTTGTTCCCTGACTGGTTCATCTCTTTGATATCCGGTTTACGATCATCAAAAGTAGATCTCAGGGCTTTGACTTGATCAAGCTCCTCTTTGATCTTATCTACATTGGTTCCCAAAGGCTCAGAGGCCTCGAGAACGACTTCCGCTTGGGTGAACGCTTCTTGCACTGGCTGCAAGGCACTGTAGTACTTATCCAATGCTTCTTTCACTTCTTCTGCTTCTTCTTTCTTCTTCATGGCGTTTGCGTTAAGAGCATCCCAGCGATTCTTGACTTTAACAAACTCAGCCTTCACAACATCACCATCGATTTGACTACATTCTACATCAGTATCCGCAGCAGAATTCAAATCCTCAAAGTGTGGTTCATGGCAGAACACATCATTTAAGATCTTCTCCAACTCCTCTAAAGTCTTGTCTGCGTCTTCAGGAGTGTACGACTTCACTTTAATCTTACCAAGCTTCTTTTCTGTCTCATCCAACCAAGATTTGAATTTGTCGTTCTTCTTCTCGTATTGTCCCGCAGCTTCGTGGACTTCATCGATTTTCTCCTGCATGCTGTCGGCCTTGTCTTTGAACGCCTGCCAGCGAGCGTTCGTTTCTTCGAGTTTCTGTTGATGTTGCTCTTTGTCATCACCGGGTTCCATCTTCGCTAGCATTCTTTCTCCTTCCTCTATCAACTTCTCGAAAACTGGTTCCTTCTTCGTGATGTTATTCAGTATGAAATACTGCATGTTGTCTTTCTGCTCGTCGACAACCGAGAAGATAGCAGAAGCTGGTCGAGCGTTCTCCAGTTTTGTCTCCAGCTCAGCAAGATCGTTAATGAAGTCTTCACGAGTGACATCGTAAACTTGAAGCTGTAGAAGAACTTGTTGTTGTATTTCTCGTCGTTGTTCCATTCGTGCATCAAGGCGATCGAGTTGCGCACGCACTCTGGTTAGTTTGCACTGTACTTCTGCGACAGCGAATGGATTTTCGCCGGTTGCTGAGATCAGCTCTCTTCCAACGCCTTCCATTCGATCAAGATTAGCTCGTTGTTTGGCAATTTCATCTTGAAGAGCCTGCAATAGAAAATTTTTCATTATAGCATTTACTTTAACAATCCCCTACTCTTCAAAATTAAAGTAAAAAAGATAAAAACGAGAACAGTAACTGACCTCGATTTGTTCAAGTTTCTTGTTGACGACTTTGGGATTTGTACTGATTGGTTCCTGAACAGCAAACATTTCTGTAGTCTCATCGACCCACTGTTGTAGTTCTTTCATTTCGGTATTGAAGACTGTTCCCTTATCGACGATCTTTTGTAGCTTGGACTCTTGGTCTTGTAGGAGTTCTTTGAGCTCATCGTGGGTGCCCAGTAGTACACCTACTTCTTTGCGCAACAGACTGACGTCTGGTGAATCGCTGTCGGCAGAGGTGATCAGATTTTGACCAATCTTGACAGCTTGTTGGACGTCTGGTTTGCGTGAGTCTAGAGTGTTAATCAACGCCTAATGGGAATAGAGAGTAACATGATGTTAATTGTATACTGGCGAAGAATACGGAAGGAACTTCAAACAAAGTATTTCCAAGCTTTATACTCTATGTATAGCTTTTGAATACAAGTCGTATGGATTCTCATCGTTGACCAAGATTAGAATAATTGATTCTACATGGAGTAAAAACTACACGAAGCATCTCCCTTTTCTAATCAGTGATAAATGACTAACCTTAGTGTTACTGAGTTCCCGTTTGGCCTTTTCGACGTCACATCCAACCGTCTCCATGGGAACAATACCATCCTCAGCACGAGTAAACAGCTCGTGTACAGGCAGGATGTTTTCTTCATACTGTTCAACCAGCTCTCTCACTGACGTAGTCTGACGTACCCTGTCATTCAACCTCAGGCTCACGCTATCCCACAATTTGTTCAGATACTGAATCTGTGCTTCCACCACGTACACATCGTCCGGTTGACTCTTGATGACGTCCGAAGCGAGGTCTTTGAGCTTCTCGTAATCTGGCACGTGATCTTCAAGCTGCTGTTTCAGTTTCTTCGCTTGTTCTACTTGTCTATCAATCGTCTTGCTGTCGCATGATACTGGGTCCTGATTGGACACTTTCTTGTCCATGGCTGTCAGCCAATCGGTGAAGGGTTCAACGTGAGTATAGTAGTTATGGAGAACTGGGGTGTGGCTTGTTATATCGACCTCTCGGTCAGCGGTCTTGCTCTTAACAGCTCCCCATCTAGCTTTGATGTCTTGGAGTTTTTGTTCCAGACTATCTCGGTCAGGGCTTGGTTCAGCGTTTTCGATGAGCTGTTCAGTACGAGATATGAGTTCCTGGGCAAGATCATCGTTCTCTATCACGTCTTCTTTAAGCATCTTAGTAGGAGAAAATGTAATAAAATAAAAGGGTTAATTTTTGAACAGGCTTCTCTTCTTCTCCCGCCGAAATCAGGAGGAGAAAATTTCCATATCTCTCCCACCCCCACTCCCTTCAAAATCATAGACCCAAAACAAAAAAATACAAATCTATGAACAAACACATACATCCCTGGCTATGGGCTAGCCTCAAAATTTGCAGTTTTACTATAAAACTGTTACAATACCCAATGGCAGATATAACGGTGTCCAGCGGTTTGCGCATGCACGAGTTTCACCTGGTATCCCATTAGCTTCGTTTGTTTGACTTGAAAGACTATTGGTAAAACATTTCATACCTTAAACTCGCGCTCTTGTTCTTTGAGAGTGTCGTGTACAGCAGAGACGGGTCTCATTCCAGCAAACTCTTCCTCGATTCCTGCCAGATCGTTGAGGAAGTCAGCCAAGGATAAGTGAATATCCTGACACTCAAGCATAATGCTCTGGAGCCTGTCGCGACGATCGTCCAGTTTGTTGGCGATACGATCCATCTTGGTGTGCGCTTTACTCAGAGTAGAGACCACCTTAAAAAAAGATTTTAAACGGCAATCAGGAAAAGACAAATATCGATGCACACCTTGGTCACGAGAGAGTGGAAAACAAGGACGATGATAGTGAAAGATATGCTCCCGTGTCTAGAGGCAGCAAGAAAAAACACACACTCAAGATTGTCTTACCTCGACAGTGACACGGTCATCTTCCTTGTTCGACTCCATCAGCTTAATCCCAGCCTCCTGTTTAGTATCAAGCACTTGTCTTTTCTCCTGCACCGAATCCAACAGTTCCTCAACGTCGTGTAGTTGTTTCTTGACCACTTCTGGTTCCGTGCTGATAGGATGCAGCTCGTCTATCACCTTAGCCATGGCTACGAACCAGTTGTTAAGTTCCTCATCACATTCCTTGAATCGAGTGAGGTGCTCCAGGTGATTTTCAAGTTGGACTTGTCGCTTCTCTAGGGCATTCTGTATCCCTTCAAATCGAATAAACATGTTGGTGACCCTCTCTTCGATGATAACTACATTAGAAGAGTCCTTCTCTAGAAGATCCATCAACTGCTGCGCCAAGTCTTCCGTTACGTTTAGCGCGGGAGTCTGTTCCTCTAGCGTGATGAAAATCGCGTGAATCAACTCTAATTCTTGTCTAAGGCGCTCGATGTCCAATAGCGGGGTATCGTAGGCGCATAGGATCAGCCCTTCAACAACCAATGCTTCAATGCTGATGATACTATCATGGAAAGTATTCCACAGCTCCTTCATCTTCTCGTGATTCTCTTTCTTCTTATTCAGCAACGATTTCACTTCATCGAACCTCTCATTTACCCCTTGTACTTCACTTCTGACGAACTCCACATCAAAAGGCTGGATTTCTAGGATAGAAGTAGTGAGGTCGTTGAGTTTCTGTCGTGACGACTCGTGCTCAATGAGTTCTTTCTCGACCTCGTCTAAGTTCTTTTCGTACAAATTGAGTCCATCTTTGTTGCAGGGTATAGATTTAAGCGTGTCAAGTTTCTTCTCTGTGATACACAGCCATGGAACCAGTTCTTTCATTATCTCGAGATACTTTTCTGCGACAGGCTCGATCTTCTCCAACATTGTCTGTCGGTCCTCGGAGGTCTTCTGAAGTTTCTCCCATCTCGTTTGTATGTGTTTCATGTGTTGATCGACGCGGTCGCGATCTTTGCCAGGCTTCGCGCTGGACAAGATATTGTCGGCAGCAGCTTTTATGGCTTGGTACACAGGCTCGTGCTCTCGTATTTCTTCCAAGATTGGCTGTGAAAAAGAGAACGAGAAGGTCACATCTATTGCTATTAAGGGGCTTGGTATGGGACAAGTAAAGGAAGAAAGTGACAGGGACCAAGGGTGTGGTCAATACATCAATAAATAAACAAATATTCTCCGGGGCTCAGTATGAAAACGCCTGACGAAATCAAGCAATTCAAGGGAACGACTTGAACTAAGGGTGTGGTTGATTATAGGATTTGCAAATTTTCCTTAAGGATAGTGCTAGGCTTAACCTACGAATTTTTCTGTAAAGGCAACACTCATATGATATTGAAACTAATCCATCCAAACGCATTAACCTTAGAGTCACACAATAGTTCCTTTTGTCTATGGAGTGGTATATTTATATAGTTTTATTTCTAATAGACCTTTCTAGCTTCGTATGCGAATTGAATATTTCAGATCACATGACATTCCCTCGAGAATTGTTCTTTTATGACGAACATGTTAAAATATTTACACATGAAAGAATCAACTACCAAGAGTGGCATCACGTGGTCTGAAATGGGTATAGCGAACAAGGAAGCTAAAACGGTCTATTCAACTTGGTACTTCTCAAGATGGCAAACGCTTGGCCGAAATATGTCAAGTAAAAACTTCAGGTTACGAAGTGCCGTTTATTACAAGAATAATAATAAATAAGGGGATGACAAACCTTGTGCTCTCTCTTCAGTTCTCTAATGGTATCATCATCCGACATGACAGGTTTTGCGCTAGCAAGCTTTTCTTCTATCTCTTTCATCCAAGCCACGAAGTCCTTAGACACAGACTTGAACTCTTGTGACCGTACCAAGCCACACTTCAGAGCATTCTGCCTCTCGTTCACAACACTCGCCAGCTCCTCTAGTGGCTCTTTGCTTTTGCTTATTCGGTCCTTCATTTCATTTTCAGTCGAAGGTTCACCATTGGCGTTGTCGATCAGCCAATCAGAAGCATCGATGGCGTGTTGAAGGCAGACCTTGTCATCGTTGAGCGCGTCTTGGATGTGTGAGGTTTCTTGTAGTTGTTTTTGGACCTCTTCTGGATCGGTACTGACTGGTGCAAGGTTGGCAACTTGGGCTTGGATCTTGGGAATATTTTCTTCTACTCGAGTGATGCTCGTGTCGTAGATGTCCAAGTATTCAACAACCTAAAACAACAGATATAGAGTAGTTACAACAGATGTTGTGTGGACGGGAACTGAATGACACCAAATTCACGGGCCGGTAGTACCGTAATTAGCACATCCACGAAAACAGCGCCAGTGAATGCAGCCGGCACACAGTACGTTTACTCATATTTCTGAGTATGAAGGGGCGTAGCGAGGCCTCGATCTTAGGGGTGGGGGTGGGGAGGCAATGTACCATTTCCCCGCCAAATCCACAGGAATCCCGCATGAATTAATTCAATTCTGATGCCAAAAGCAAACTTTTAGTTCATTTATTTACACAAAACGTTCATCGATATCTAAAGCAGCGAGAATCAAGCTACAAACGATGCCTTACCTTGTCCAAGAAGGCTTCCTTCTCGTTGCTTTTGCTCTCTATTAAATCGTATCTCTGGTTGACAGACGCCACCTTTTCTAACACATCTGGATCTCCTGTTGTCTCTGCGAGTGCTTTGCCGTGTTTGACTAACTCTAGCACAGCTGGTTTACGATTTTCTAATATGGCAACAGATTTCTGGGACGAAGAAAGTTCAAATTTAATGAAAAGAAATTTGAACACGATTTAAAAAAGTATACATAAAATGCAACACACACACGCAACTAAAAACCATAAACATTTCCCTATCGAGAGAACTTCATTAGTTTTTTCCACCATGGGAAGCCCAACGAATGAGAGAAGACCTTGAGGTGGCCCAAGGAGGAAACATTTAACACCATTGCCTTCCACTCTGAACCAATCAAAAACAACCAGAACCCCAAAAACACGTGCCCGCCATGTTGCTTGATAAAACAAAACCAAAAACCAAGAGCAAATAATTTGTTAGAATTAACCCACATGGCAGCTACGATTACATGCACCACAAAAATGGTATCCCTGGTAGCCATGTTTTACCTTGGCTTTGCCGAGTTCTTCATGCGAGTGCTGTACATCCGTGATTAGAACATATTTCTCTACGACAAATTCTTGCACTTCCTCTAGGGTCAGCTCGACTACCATAAGGGTTTCTTGGTAGTCATGGAGACTGTCATGCACATCGTTCAGCTGTCTTAGTTTCTTGTCTACCTCGCAGCGAAGGTCATCGTATCGTTCATCGATCTTCGCCACCTCGTCCTCGATGACCTGTAGATCTGTTGTGACGTCTTTCTCTTTGGATATATCTGAATGGGAGGTGTAAGCTTCGTGTAGATATTGGAGATCTGGTTCATGTGTCTTGACTTCCTCTTGAAGGAGCTACGAAGACAAAAAGGCATGTTAAATCAGGCTCAAATAAAAATAACTCATCCTTGTTTTACGAGGGTAGAACTTAATAGAAAGTAGCTAACAAAGGCCCTGTTTCATGATCTAATTGGAATTTAGAACTTGATATTTGTGGAGGAAGGAAAAACTGGACAACCCAGAGAAAAGCCATCGAAGCACTAGATAGAATGAGCTAGGAACTCTACTCACGTACGATACCAAGTTTGGGAATTGAATACAGGCTGCATTGGATAAAGGCAAGCTTCCCCAGAGATGAGGCGGATTCATAAAAAATGATCAGAATGAAGGAAGCGGCAGTGAAAATAAAGAAATATTCCAAGCCGTAATGCAAACTTACCTCAACCATTTCCTGGACATGCATCAGTTCTTCCTGGTCACTTGGAATCTTATCACAGTCTCTAAGTCTGGCTTCAGCCTCGCTTAGCCAGGTCATGAAAGGATCACTAGCCTCCTCATACACCTTGGCTGTTGGCTTTAATTGATCTAGTTTGGTGCTATGCCCATTCAACTTGTCTGATAGTTCCTGCCATTTGGTCTTGGTGTTGTCCAGTTTTGTTTCCAGTTTGTCGTGTTCTGGACCCTCGGGTAACGTCTCCAGTATCTTTTGGCCTTCTGTTGTGACGTGGTCAAACATTTGGCGATGGAGGTCCTGTTGATTGTTGATTGTCTGAATACAGAGATTTTGTAAAAAATCTTAACTTTTATTTCAGGATTTCAGAATATTTTGTTCTTAAAAGACTAAGATCTTTGCAAGTGCTTGTTTCTCTACGCATACCAACTACTATTTGGTAACGATATTCTTCCTGTTGCTGCTGCTCTTGGTGTTACTTTGTTTTCCATTGCTGTTTACAATTTTGTTATTTCTGCCGCTGTGGCGGCAAATGTTTTGTGACTGGTGTTTTTGTCGTTTTACTGCTCTTTTTGTGCTCATATTTGCGTTTGTATCTTTGAAGCTTTCAAGTTTGAGCATGATAGTAATAAATATGTGATTTGTTTGAAAAAACATAAATCAGATCACATCGTTACTAACTACCCAAGCAGCTAGTATAGTAAGTTTAGCGGTTCAGACGCACGACATTTCGGCTATGCTTCAAAAATTTAGTTTGCGTTTATGTTTTGTGTAGTCGTAGTTGCGGTTATAGTTCTAGTATATACCAAACACATAGAATGCATTCTTCCTTACCTCAATCTTGTCCTCCTGATCTACAATGATGTTATACCTATTAGACACAGGTCCCAACAAACTATACAGGTTATTGGCACTGACGAACCATCGGTTCAGCTCTTCCATAGAATCTTTAAGATCCTGACTCTGTAATAAGGCAGTATGGAGGTTGGCTCGTTTTTCGTTCAGCGTAGCAGCAATGTCTTGGATTGGTTTGTCCACTTTGGATAATCGATCTGCCACATCTTCTTGTACTCCAGGATCGTCGTTACTCAATTCATTGACCTTCTCGGCCAGTTGTTTTGCCTGTTCAAGCATGGCTACCTTTTCTTGTACCTCGTCCTTCAATTCCTAAAAAGAACGAATTATTGAGTAGGATAAATAAGGATACCTTTTTCAAAAATAAAATGTGTTAAAAGGACACATGCAGAAGAAAAATCGCCTCTTCAATCTCATTGCGTATCATTCCATTATACTCTATTTAATTCATCTATCCCATTCTAGCTCGCAGTATTCTATTCCATCGTCTCTCTTTTCTTCTCATCCATTTACATTTTATTCCATCTCATCCATCAAATTTCAACTCATATCATATCATCCCATCACATCCTGTCTCCTTCATTCTTACTCCTTTCCATTATATACCATCTCATCCTACTCCATTTCATCCCATCTCATCCATGAGATCCCAACTAATGTCATGTCATGTAATGTCATACCACCCTATTCCATCCCTTCTTATCCATTCCATCCCATCCTGTTTTGTCCCATATGCATTACCTCCCACTAAAGTTAAAAACGCGAATACTTACCCGCAGTTCATCAAGCTGTTTCTTGATCTCCTCCGGTTCACTGCTAACAGGAAGCTCAGCCTCAACCTTTTCTTGGCCTTCAGGAATCCATTTCTGAAGATCGTCTACGATTCCAACCAGTTTGTCATAACTGTTCAGACCATCCCTCAGTTTCGATTGTTTCTTCCTCAAGCTTGATGACAGGCTACGCTGTTTGTGTTTGACCTTAGCAACTTCCGTTTGCACCTCCATGCCTGGCTCCGTGTGAATGTTAATGACACGAAGCAGGCTTTCGCTTGCTCGACGGATGAGCTGTACTCGTTTGCCACTTTCCTCGATGTCTTTAATAGCCGTCTATCAAAATCAATTGATACACAAAATAAAGTAAATACGAATTTATGAAGTTATGAACTCTAAGGGTGCTGGATAGACATGATGATTCATTTACGGACCTCCACTCCTCCCTCCATCCCTAAAAAAGAAATCCAATACAAATGTTCATCTGAATGTTGATCTGAATAGACCCCTCGCACGTGACGTCAAACCAGCTGAATTTGGAGAACAAAAAAAATTTTGAATCTCCTGAAAATTGTAAACCTATTATTATATCCAAACCGAGCTGCATTCCGACGTGCTGCAAGGGGTCTATAAAGGAACACAGACGAGTTTATACATACCTCGACTTTTCCAAGTTCGTCCTCGCTGACAGGAACATCCATTACCACATCCTCTACTTGGCTGAACACCTTCTCAACAGGCTCCAGTTGCGCACGGTACAGGTTGAGCTGTTCCTCTGCGCGCATCAGATTCTGCTTACGATCCTTGACTTTCTCTTTGAGTTCAATCAAGCCAGTCTCGCAGCTATTGACGCGCTCGGCTACATCTCTGACGGCCTTTGGATCGTCTTTCTTGATTGATGTGATAGATTTAGCTTTCATTTCGGCCTCTGCCAGGGTTGAGAACTGGGACTCAATTTCATTCTCCAATTCCTTTTAAAAAAATCGCGTAAACGTTTGAAATTTAAAAGTTGGTTGAATTTGAACCAAGTTGACCTACCAAGGTTTCTTCGTTTGCACGTGACATCCTAACTCCACTCCCTCCCCTCCCCTCCCCTATGCATGCAGTCTTCCAGGCTGTCCAAAGGTATCTTGAATGAATGCTGGTCCCTTCAGCTTGACACATGTCGCGCTGTCCCAAATACTTGGTAGTCACATACTAGAGATTATATCAATAATACTATCATATTCACCTGTACTTCTTCTATTTGTTTCTTGATGACCTCAGCATCGTTGTGGATAGGATCAAAATTGTGCAGCTTATCAAAAGCAACGTCTATAAACTTGTCGAGCTCGTCAGTAGTAGAGACGAAGGAGGATATATCTTCGATGACCTTTGCCAGCCATAGTACTCTTACATCTACCTTACGGCGGATTGCTGAGCAGCGCGTAGCCACAGCCTTGACACGCTGTTTGACAGGGGCGAAGTCGATGTTGGGATAATCTTCCTTCTTTACTTCATCTCCGACTTTCTCAATGTCTGCTTCCAAAGTCTGGAATTCATCTTTCAATTCCTAGGTAATGAAGACATACTGGTACTAAGTACGCACTCTGAGGGCTTATTAAAACAGGGTTAGCAGATTTCTTGAACTTCCCAGCTACTTCTCGTTTTCTTTCGCAAAAAGAATTACCAGGTAAGAGTTCTATTACTATAACTTTGAAAACGAAAACTAGCTCTTTGAAACTCAGAATACACGAGTGCTATCCCGTCTTTACTATCAAAGCTTGACTAAATGAATACACTCAAAATAAAGTTATTACATACCCTTCCGGCAAAGTTGAAATTGGAAAACGTTACGCACAAATTGAACGTTATGAAGTTTTTTTTACAAAAGTCAGTTTTCTTGCCTCGTATGACAAACAGTGCTTTCTTACCTTTGCACTTTGCAACTCTTCCCTTCCTTCTTCAAGATCAATTCCTTCATACAGAGGTTCCTCCAGGCTTCTTTCCACCTTCTTCACCGAGTTTTCCAATGGTAACAACATGTTTCTATATTTCTTGACCTTATTTTCGGCCTCACTGACTTGTTCTCGGCGTACGCAGTAAAACTCGTTGATCACCGTCCACCGTTCGACCACATTTTTTATTTCAGCTTTTACCTCGGGTACTCCATCTGTTACCCCCACTGAATCACATGTACCAATCAGATTGTCGGAACTCGAGACTAGAGACTTGTACACGGGACGATGGCCTTCAATGTCTTCTTGCAAGAACTGCTGCAGAAACTGAAATCATGAGAAATAGTTAATTTTTTGAGACTGTGAGCAACTGTGACAAAGTTGTTTAGCGCGATGCTTTTCCTAGTTCGTCTTCTTTGAGGACCACTCTTGTAGCTAAAGGAACTACTGACTTTTAATATAGGTACTTCGCCTAACACAGTGAATTGCTCCCTGCGCTACTGCTATTTTTATAAACATGCCAAACCTTTAGCTGCAAGCTGCATGCTGAAATTTGGTTTTCGCTGCCGTCAATCAAACCTAATCAGTCGGTACCTTTCATGTTTGACTGGCGGCAGCGAAAAACCAAATAGTTCAGTGTGCAACTCGCAGACACAGAGTTTGCATGTTTATGAAAATAACGGAAAGTCAGTGTCTTTCTGAAGATCTCTTAATGTTGCAGTTGAAGGATAAAGAGTAGAAGGTAAGTAAATTCAAATAACTCGTTACCTTGATCAAACCTCTTTCTCGTTCAAGGGCATGTTTTTCACAGAGAACTTCATCACAGTCAGATATGATCTCCTCCATTTCCATCAATGATGGCATGAACATTTCGATCCCTTCAGCGTACTCTTGAGCTGGCGGACACACTTCGTCGAGTTGTTCTTGACGTTCATTCGTTTTCTGGAGCACATCATCCCACCTGTCTTCCAGCTCCTCGATGTTTTTCTTGAGGTTCTCCTTGTATTCTCCTGGTTCGGATTTGGCGAGGATGTCTTTGCCTTGTCGGATGGTGTCGTCAAAGATGACCTCGTGCATGCTAACCTCGAGGTACAGGCCCTGAAATATTGATAACCAAGAGTGGAGTTACATTAGGATGACAATGAATGGATGGGTGCAAAGATGAAGGGGGGAAGGTGGGAGGTCTAAAGGAAGGAAGGGAAAAAAAGGAAGGGAGGAAAGGAAAAAATATAGAGGAAACGGAAGGAAGAAAAAAAGGGAAGAATGAAACAAAAAGCGAATCAAAAACAATAACGAATTAATAAGAGACAGAACGATACTAAACCAAGAAAACGCAAACTCAGGTTTCCATTCTATATTTGTCCTAGCGTACCTCGTGGTCCAGTTTTTGTTGTGCAGCCACTACATATATAGCACTGACAGGTTCTTGTTCACCAAGGACCTTCTCCATGTCACTCAGCTTGGCTAGGGCTTCTTCAAGAGACAACTGATAGTCCTGTCCTCGGATGACCACATTCTGCAGACGTCCTTGTCTATTGTTGACCTTTGAATGAAGTTGGTCAAACGGTTGTTGGACTTGCTCGAGCTTTTCTTGCACTTCAGCGACCGTGGCTGGATCGTCTTCGATATTTTTAGCGATGTGATTCTTGATTTCAACCATGGTATCGATCTTTGTGTGATAGATCTGGAACTGGTTGATGATTGGCTGTTTTGAAAAAAACAGAGTAATGGTGTTATTCATGTTACGTCATCGTCATCATCATTATCATCAACATCGTCATCTCGAAAGGTACGACTGAAAAAAGTTTACTTACCCTCAACTCTGCCAACTGTTGCTTAGCTGTATCATAATCCTCAGTGGCGGGTGCCAACTCATCGACCAACTTTTTAATCTCAACCAACCAAATATCCACCTCTTCGTAGATTTCCATGAACACGACGAACTTGTCCAATCTCTTGGCCATTTTCTTCTTCACTCTCTTGACCTTACTCGTACTGAGGTTATAGCGATGGCTTAGTGTTGCTATCTCTTGCGTTAGGTCTGATGACTGGTCTGTCTGAGGAGGAGCACTGATTTCAGCTAGGTCGAGTTCTGCTTTCTGGTTCTCGAGACTGACGATCAAATCCTGAATAATAGGGTGAAAAACAGAAACTTAACAGAAGCTTATCATGAGGATCGAATTAGAATCAAATAAAGAATAGCAAAAGTAGTTTTCTGGGTTTTGATTGGTCAGGGTGCTAAAACTCTGTACGACCTGTTGATGTGCCATTGTAGTATATCTTGGAAAGTGAAGAGAGGGAAGAGGGATATTCAACCATCTTAAGAGATTCTAAATTATACAAAGCCCATGTTATTTGCGGTCAACGTTCAACCACTTATACATTTAAAAAGCGACATGTTTTACTCTGAGCGGAGTGGGAAACGATAGGTAATTCGTAATTTAAAAACACGCGTGCTTGGATGAAGTAAAAAAAGACGTTGGGAAATTAAATTTATATTACAGCATTTCATACCGTGTACGTGCTGCAAGTCAATACCGTATGTCACCACGCATACGAAAACCGCTCTACCACCAGTACAACACAATAAGAAAGGGGGAGGGTTCGAAAAGTGTGGTTGTCAAGCCTACCTCAACGCGTTGTAATTCATCTTTGCTCTTCTCCACGTCTAGTCCAATCTCAAAGTCCAAGAAAGCGTCTAAATCATCCAGGGTGTCCTTGACTGGATCAACAGCATTCTGGTATACCTCAACGTTCTGTTCTAGGACCTTCGCTTCCCTTTCAGCATCAAGGTTCACCATCTTTAGTTTTTCGTAACGGTTGATGAAGTCGCGGACTTCGTTCTCTACTGGTGCTGTTTCTATTTTGATGGGTAGAGTTTTGCAATAGTCGGTTAGTTCCTTGCCGCTAGCCATGACTACTTTGAGATTGTTACTCTCGTCCTCTACAGCCATCTTAAATTCCTGTTGAAGGGAAGGATTTTCAGTCACAAATACACATCTAAATAGTAAACACAGCGCAATCTTCACGTCGTCTTTTTTAGGGACACCAAAAACAAGAGTTTGCCCTATACTGTAACACTCGGCAATAATTATCCTTTACTTAATCTAATTTTCCTCTAGTATTAACAAACTACCCGGCCAAACTAACCTTAATATCAGATCTTTGTTTTGCAGCCGTTTCCTCATCACGTGGAATGGCCTTCAGCCCTCCAATCTTTTCTTCTGAATCCTCAAGGAACGTATTGAACGGTTGCGACGCAGTTTGGTAACGTTCCATTAATGGTGCCAATTGATCGAGCATTTCTTTACGGTCAGCGGATTTGTCCTTCACGTTATTGAATCGGTGGCTCATGTCGGCGAGTTTGAACTTGAGGATATCTCGTTCGGGACCGGGGTTTAGGTTTCGTAGCATTGTATCCCCAGTCTTTTCTATGTGGTCAACCATTTGTTCGTAAGTTGAGATTTCTTGATGCAGAGTCTGTGGTCGAGAGAATCAGTAGGATTTCATTTATAGTCAAGGTAACATTTATAACATGTGCAGACAATGTTTACAACAATGTGAAAGCAGCCATGTTGAATAACAGCGATTAAGATCCAGACACTCCGTGCAACTGCCGCGGTGCGAAACGTTACGCACGCAAATAAAGTGCGTACTGTGTCTGAAACGTCGTTAGAGCAGTTTTCATATGACTGTAAAATGGTCAGTGCCGTGTGCAGGCCTTGCCGTGACCGTGATTTTTTCTAGATTTTTAGTTGGCTAATTGTTTTCTCGGCGCAATGTGATTGGTTTAGCATTGCCGTGACCTTGGCGTGACCGTGACCGTGTTTGTGCCGTGGCATTTGATTGGATGGAGAGTAAATTCTCGCGCAATGTGATTAGCCTTACCGTGTCACCATCGCGTTTGTGCCGCGAAGTTTTCACAGTCCTACGAA
Organism: Actinia tenebrosa; assembly: GCF_029948245.1. Taxonomy (NCBI): domain Eukaryota; kingdom Metazoa; phylum Cnidaria; class Anthozoa; order Actiniaria; family Actiniidae; genus Actinia; species Actinia tenebrosa. Next base: position 17,674,361 of record NW_028292578.1, read on the forward strand.
AACTCCTCTAAGCGATAGGTGCGCACAACAGTTGCACTATGACACAAAGACGATTAATCACTGGCTGTGTGACATCGTAAAGCCTCAAATGATCCCCAAGAAAAGTATGGAAACGAAAATGAAGATATAATAAAAAGGTTATAGACCCCTTGTATGTGACATCAAAGCAGCTCGATTTGGAGACAAAACAAAAGAATTTCAATCTCCTGAGAATTGGAAACCTATTGGTATGTCCTCCAAATTGAGCTGCATTCTGATGTACTGCAGGGAGTCTATAAAGCTAGTATTGAACATAACACATTAGTGCCTTACGTCTTGTTCCATTTGTAGATCATTAATCTTCTTGGTTCTTAACACAGGTGTTTCCTGTTTGCTCTGTCTCTTTTCCATCTCAGTCAACCACTGCACAATATTAACAAGAGAGTTCTCGAGCTCCTGTGACTGGATCATCATCACCTGCAGCTTCGACAAGCGATCTGACACCACGGCAAGCAAGGCGTCGTAGGCTTCTTCGTATGGATGGAGCTTCGTTGTGACATCATCTTCGACCACAGACGCGCCATCACTTGCTTCTACGAGTTTGGTTCCTGAGCTTTTGGCAGTGACGAGGAGGGCACGCTTGGCCATGAGAGAAGCATGAAGGTCCTAAAACGCATTTATAGAGCTATTAGGAATCATTACTTTACGGTTTGTGCTACGCGGCAATAACATGACTGATTTATGAGTCCACTCAAACAAACCATAAAGAGTTGTATAGACGTACTACCCATCTATTCATACAATTGAAAAGCAGTATCCTTTAAAGCTCATAATAGTAAGACAATTTAAAAGAGCAATTATGCCTGCGCTATGGACTAAATGATACTGTGAGCTATAAGTTAAAGACGAATTAAAAAAATTTTCCTGAAGGGCGTATGCGTGGTTTGGGAAAAGCATTCTCTATTTACAGACAAGTAATGTCATCTTACCTCGACCTCTTTCAATTGCCTCTTCAACTCTTCAGGCTCACTACTGATTGGCTCAAAGCGCTGTACGGCAGCCATAGCTTCAGGAAGCCAAGATTCAAACTGGCTGAGCGCACCTTCAAACTGTTCTGCGTTTGCAATAACACAATCTAGATCTTTCTTCTCACGCTCCAGGCCCGCTCGTACCGCGTCAAATCGTTCGTTCAGTGCAGCCATGTCGTCTTGGATAAAAGCGACATTAACCACTTGTGAATCAGAGTCGCAAACCAAATCTCGGCCTACGTTGTTGGCCGTTTCAAGGTCGTCTCTGGAGTTTTCAAGCGCTGATAAAAGAACCTACAAGATTAAGATTGAATGTTATTATAGCAAATGCTTTCGTTTGATTACGCAAAAATAAGTCGAGTTTGGAGGAAGTCAGTGACTTTCTCCTGTACTTCGGGCTTTTTTCTGGGTTATAAGGTTTTCCTCTGTCAGCAAAAAATAGCACATTCTTTCTGATCCACAGCAGTTATTCCTTCGCTGTCACAGTGTCATGAAAGAAGCGAATACGTTTAATTTCTAAATCTCACCATTAAAGTATCTCTGTTAGATTTCGCTTGTTCTAGATCCACTCCAGTGCTACCTTTCTGTTGCAGAACCTCTTCCGTTCTCAACAACAGGTTCGACATCTTGCCGACTTTTTCCTTGTAGTCCTGCAGTTGTTTTTGTGCAGTCTCAAGCTTTTGCTGCTTGTCATCAACCACATCTTTCATCACCGACCATCGGTTTAAGATCTCCTTTGTGAGAGCATCTATCGGTTCGAGCCCTGCTGTTATGTTAGCTGCTTCGCATGCTTGCTGGAGATTGTCTGCTGCTGTCAAGAAGAACTTGAAGACCGGGTCGTGATTGGTTATATCTTGGTGCATTTCCTGGAAAGAAGCAACACAGTGATTGGTTAACTTCAACTGAGGGGAATCCCTCCATCTTTAAGAAAGTTTATCTCGTACTGATTAAATTAATTTATTAAATCATTATTATTTTATCATTCATTTCAGCCCTGTACATACCTTAACAACTTGCAACTGATAATTGAGCGCGTCCTCATCGCATGCAACTGGCTGCATGTTAACGACTCTGTGTTCTACATCCCTCATCCAATGATTCAAAGCTCTAAATGCGTCATCATAGGCTTGCGCAGTGGGAAAAACAATCTCAATAACATTCTGTCGGTCCTCAGCTTTGTCCTTGACTGTTGTCCATAGAGTCTCAGTTGCAGTTACGCGGTGTTCTAGTTCATCTCGTTCAGGACCAGGAGGTGCTTCTAATGCAAGATTCTGTGCAGCTGGAATAACGTATTTATGAATAGGTACGAGACTGCCAATTTCTCGAATCACAACCTAGATAGGAAAATATATTTCGTTAAGTAATAAATTAATTTAAAGTCGAAAAATATTACTGCGTCAATATTGATGTGAAGACAAAACTTCTTCACATACAATCCGCTTCTACTGTCTGGTAGGCAATAAAAAAAAGGCCAAAACCTGTCCTAGTTAAATGATGCATAGAATACAAGAAAGGATTCGGTAACACAGAGAAATAGCAGATATCGGAGTTACACTCTGTTGTATTCAAACAATTGTTTCAAGTCGAGGCATTTGGGTCAATACAATGAAATATATAGAAACGGACCCAAATGTAACAATTGTCTGAAGGCAATAATGGACTCCGATATCTGCTATTTATTTTCAATGGGTAATATATTCCTCCTGAACCACCCGTCAGTTCCATCAACCATCTTCCTCCATCGGCACCGCTTCGCAGGTTACCATTCTGCTGAATGACTGTTTTTTTTAATCCAGGAATAGACCCCTTGCATATGACATCAAATCAGCTCAATTTGGAGAACAAAACAAAATAATTTCAATCTCACGAAAATGGGAAACCTATTGTTATGTCCTCCAAATTGAGATGCATTCCAACGTGCTGCAAGTGGTCTATATGTCTCTCTCAAGAGGTCGAGAAGGTCTTGAGTATCAAGTTCAACCTATCAAAGATCCCATCACAGAAGCAAATTGGCTGGTTGCTATATTTCTGCTGTAAGTTGTCTTAAAACTTACCTCATGGCTTTTGCGTTGGTCCTTGAGTATACCATATTCTGCCGACACAGGTTTAGCTTTAAGCATCTTTTTATCCAGGACAGCGATTCTCTTCTCAAAGTGATCCAACGTCTCGTTGACCCTCTCGCTTTCAGTCAACGCGGTCTCCAAGCGGCGGCGTCGATCCTGCAGCCTCACAGACACCTCATCGATGGAGGATCTAGCGTTGGTGATACTCGATTTCACCTCACTAATGACTTCCTCCTTGTTGTTGTTTTGTTTGATGATCCACTCGCCAGTCTCTTCCATAGTTTCGATTTTTCTTCTATGGATGACTACCTCCTCCTCGAGGTTCTGTACATGCTGTAGTTGGTCTCTGATCTCATCAACGTCAGTCATAACGATTTCTACCGTCACATAGCGCATGATTCCCATGACTTTACTCTCGACTTCTCGGCCAGTTCCTTCAAATACCTCCACAGTTTTGATGTATTTTTCGAGCTTGACTCTACGCTCCTTCAAGCGGACCTGCATTACGCGGTTATCTTTGATGATGGTGATGATATACTCGTTGTTAGTGACTTGCTTAGACAGGCGCACTAGTTTGTACTCGGATTCCTCCAACACATGGAGTGTATTGTTAACCTTGGTCAGTTCTTTCTTTACTTGCGAGATATCGGTACCGTAAGCCGGTTCTTGTGCGAGGATGCTCTCGGCAGCGTCCATCGCTTGTTGCATTGGCGCCATCACTTCACGCAATTGCGCCATTGTTTTATCTGAATTTCTGAGCAACTTCTCTCCTCCCAAGACCGCAGCATTATGGCGTTCCCATCGTCGCTTATTTTCCTCGACGTCTCCAATGACGACGACTGCGTCTGTGTTGATGTTCAACTCGTGGCAAATGCTGATCAGTTCCTCAGAAGTCGAGACGAGGTTTTGGAAGACAGGTCGATGGTTTTCGAGCTCTTCACGAAGTTTCTTGATAACTTGTTTCTTTTGACCAAGGGTATCAATGTCGCTAATCTCTGTGTCCAAAGCTAGCTCAGTGAGGGTGCGCTCGTCAGCACTCAACCACGAGAGGAACTCGTTTCTTGTTTGAACATAACAAACAACAATAGGTAAAAGTCGTTCCATCTCTTTTCTGCGATCTGCCATCGATTTGTTGATGTTCTTCCATCGGTTGGCCAGATCTGTCATTTTGAGTCTCATGTTTTCTCTCTTGGTCTTGGTTTCCAAGCGATCAGCCTGGTCCTCACCTTGTGTCAGGATATCGTTAAAGACTTGCTCGTAAGACTCGATTTCTTCCATTAAAAGCTGCAAAGTACAAAAGAACACTTTAAATCGCGAAATGGAATAGAATGAAAATAGACAGGAAAAAAAAACTCAGAAAAGGCCGGCCTTAGATTGGAACGATAATACTTTTTTGCTCTGGGACTGAGGATTGTTATCCAAGCTTACAAAGACTTTTAAAAGTCACTTTAAATATACCTGCTGTTCTTTGTTTTGCTTTTTGATGACAACGGGTCTAATGGAGAGCATCATTTGCGATCGGACTTTCTCCTCTGTCAGGCTCAACCACTTCTCGAAATCTTCAACCGTCTTATTGAAATCTTGCTGCTTGTACACTGCAGATTGGAAGTCTGCCATCTTGTCGCGCAATTTATCTTCCACCGTCACGTATTCATTTGTCACGGCTTGGACATTATTGGTAATATCTTTGATAAGCTTTTCATCGCCGAAGTTCTTTTGCATCAAAGCGGATCCAGCGTGTTGTAAGGAGCCTAATGTGGGCTTCAGCTGGTACAGCTCGATTTGTAACGCCTTCAGTTCGTCCATTTTCTTTCTGAGCTGTACTGGATCATTACCTAATGGCTCGTCTGATATTTGTTCATCAACCTTCTTGATTTCATCTGACATTGATGCTAAGGCTTTAAAAAACCTACCAATGTTGTCGTTCTCAATGTCCTCTCGTTTGCTCTCCAGTTCTCGTTTCACTTTTTCATAGCGCTCGTTAGCCGTCTCTTGCAGCTGCCGCAATTCTTCGGTTTCGCCATTCATTTCTTTGAGTTTATCAGCCAGTTCTTTAGCTATTTTATTCATCCTATCGACATCACGCTTTCGTCGATCCAGCACCAGAAGCACTCCTTTAATATTTGGTAATTCCTGTTTACATTTCTCTGATGATAATGGTACTCCGTCCAGCGCGTGAAGCTGTGTTTCGCCTCTGTTTACTACACCGTCAACATTCTGCAAAGCATCGTGGAATTTTCTTGCGAGGGGAAGAATTTGATCCAGTTGATCATGACGTTCGTTTACCCTTCTCTTTATGTCTTCCCATCGTGGTTTGATGTCATTATAAGATTCCTCGATTTCTTGCCGTGTAGGGGATTCAGGCTCGTTTTTGAGGAACTTATTTGCGTCTTTGTCGATGTATTCGTAAGTGGGTTGATGGTAGCGTACGTCTGTTCTGATAGCAAGGTGTGAGATCTCGTCTTCTTTCAGTTTGAGAACTTCACACGAGTAAGGTCTGGCTCGGTCTAGTGAGTCTTCCACTGTCCGTAACCAACCAGTGAACTCCTTCATGACTTCGTGCAGATGATCAAATTCTACAGAAGTGGGACGCACTTCTTCAAAGGTCAGGTCAGTTAGGTATTTCTTCTGTTCTCTGATGGCTCCTTCCAGTTCGTGGAATTCTTTCTTGACCTTATTGAGAGTTTCTGCGACTTGTGCTGGAATAACTTCATTTTCTGGTCGGCCATCTGGCATTCTGTGTAGAGAAAAGAAGACTTTCTTATAGATCGGGTTCGAGAAAATGGAGGATGGTCATTTTTAAAATTTCCCCTCCCTCCCCTTCCTCCAAAAATGGGGTCAAAACAATTGGAGAAAGGTCTTCACTATAACAGTGTATAACGTGGACTAAAAGACCCACTGAAGACTCTGGTTACGAGCATCTTCATTGCCCGCGCTAACGCCACAGTACCGACAGTAATTAGCGAGATAGTTGTTGCGGTGTTTGAAGGGGAGAAAAATTTTTTCACTTCACATCCGCGTCGCGCAAGGTCTTAGAATGTAGACTATAAAATGAATTGATGGGTACTCACGTGACTTTGGATTTCTGTGCGTTCCTTATCAGCCATTCTCCTGTTACCGTAGCTGAGGTAAGAAGAGGTCGATTTTGTTCCATCTCACGATGAAGATCCTAATAACAATTGAAAATCAACAATTACATCAGAACCAAACTTTTATTACTAAAACCACCTTTCTACAGAGCAGTTCTGTAGTACCGAGAAAACCGGCACGTCACGGACGCGTTACCCCGTGACGAGGTTTTTGATTGGCTAGGTAAGAGTCACGCGCAATATCACTAATTGTTCAACGGATGACCGTGACCGTGCCGGGATTTTTTAAAGGCCAAACAAAGAGCAAGAAATAATGAAATTGAATGTCGTTAACCTCTAGTTCAGCTATCCTGGCCAAAATGGCGTCTTTGTCTTTGGTGTCCACATTTTTATCAAGTTTTTCCTTCCTGGCTGACACTTTCTCCAGTAACTTTCTGACCGCCTCTTGGAATTCGAGCGCTTGTTTCAAGTGGTCTTGATAGTGCTCTTCGTATGCCGAGATCTTGACTTTGATCTTGGATACCCGGTCATTCAGTGCCTTCAGCTGATCTTCAACACCCGCGGTTGCTGCGGTGGGGCCGTCCATGGCTCCCAGTCTACGTCCCTCGTTTTGTGCATTATTTGCAGCATCCACAAGATCTTCTTGTAATACCTTACCAAGAAATAAACAATTGAAATTAATAACTATATCAATATAGGAACAATTCAATTTTCGTTTCCATGGTCACATGGAAACACACGCAGTAATGTTAGCTATGCCTACACATTAAGAGAGCTCTTTTTGACTACAGATGTCATGCAAAATGCGGCATAAAATGTATATTCAATGGCTACTACAGCTGGTTAGTAAAAGAGATATGTTATTTTCGTTATTTTGTCTAGATATTTTTGGTAATTAAGGTACTATATAAAAGACTGATTGATTCTTTTTTTAAATTGTTAATACTAATACGAAAGTCTGTAGTGTCTCTTAGCACACCAATTAAACAACGATAAAAGAACAAGGAATGCAGAAACAAGTGAATGACACATCTCCATAATTATAAATAGTCGGGTAAGCAGATAGCTTACGAAGGAAATTCCGGATGTGACGCAGGCTAGTAAGCAGATGGAAATCTCGAATGGTGGTTTCTTAGGAAACTTAAGACTTATAAATATACCCTAAGAATGTTTTCTTTTTCTCTGTCTATATACCGCTTTATTAATTATATCAATAAAACCTAATTTTCTTTCTTGAACAACTTGTGTTTTTCAAATAAAGGTTTTAATATTACTGTCTTCAGACAAAATGCACACAAGAATAGGTTTTTAAGTGTTTTGTTTGAGTCTCGACCAATGAGAGCGCGAATCAATGACCTCCCTCGAAGATGAGATTGGATGATGTCTGTCCATTAATCAAATCATTAATTAGCATTTAATTCACATAAATATTAACTACTAAGTGCATTCACGGACGATATAAACGTATCTTAGCAAAGCGGTTTCGGAGACAAAAAAAATCATGATTAAGTTATAAGAAAATATGCCTACGAAATCATACGGCAATTCCGTTCATAACAGAGTACATCTAGTTGAATAGATATAGCATAAAATAAAGAAATAATGAGAACAATTCGATAGGCAATGAAAAGCAAAGAAAACGAAGAAAAATATATTTATCGATCCTGTAATCTCATCATAAACAGAAAATTAAAATAAAATGAAATAAAATAAATGCTTTTTCCTTGGTTTCCTGTTTTTCTATCCTCCCTTATATTCTTTTTTCTAGTATTTTTATATGTAGACAATCTTAATGAAAATAATTGAAAAAAATCCTTTTTGGGTTCGTGAGAGAATTCAGCACTTGTGCTATCTAACCCCTGCGGGCGAAAACCTCCTTTTTTGTAGATGAAAGTATTGCTTTTCTTTTTACTTCTAAAATAGTAAATAATGTAAAATAGAGAAGATTACTGGAGTTTATGTGTAAATAATTCTATTGATCGCGAGGTAAAACTTTCTAGGGAATTCGCTAATTGCCTGTTAGAAATCTAGTTGTTTGCTTGCACTATACTCCTTTTGTACAGTTAATCGAAAATAGCGTTGTTTTACGCAATACAAAGCTAGCTAAGTGAATGTTTGCTAAATGCCAAAAGCCTTCCATCGATCTTATTATATGGCAACGCGAAGTACATGATGTTTTATTGCTGGAAGAAAGTTATTGAATGTCGCGACGCATATCTAGAGGATTGATATTTTGTCTTCATCACATATAAACGGACCTCATTGTAAAGGCTGTACAAATTCAATAAAGCATAAACGTCGAGGGATTTATGATTGACAATTTACAAGGTAGGATGTGAAAAGAGTAAACAAAGAACAAATTTAGGTTGACGCTAAGGACAATGTAACGCAATCTCTCTAAAAACTCGATCGGAAAAAAGCGAGCGAAAAAAGCCTCAATAAAAACGACTAAATACCACCTAGATCAAAACCATCGAAGATTTTTACCTCTCCGAGTGAGCGTTAAGAAAACTAAACTACATATTATCGTTAGAGAGTAAAAAAGCACGAATGATTTCCATTCGCGTGACCGTACACTAAGAGTGATTTCATTCAACGAGGATGCTGTTTAGGCTGCATGCCTGAATAAAATACCAATTCAATAAAACGCCTACCTCATTCGGGCTTATAAAGCTGTCATACCCCGACGAAAAAACACTAGGAGTGAAAACAAAGTGACTTATTGCCTTCACACAAGTGGAATCCGTCTGGCTTTCATTTTTCCTTCTTCTATCATGAGAGACATTCTCTTGAAATGGTGTTTTCCAAACTGTTATAAATTTACAATAATTTTCCAGTTCTGATAATTCGCAGCTTGAGTCTGTGAAATGCTTCTGCATATTCCTTGGAGACTTCCTATTCTTGATACTTTTCTCTCCGTTGCTTACATTCCCATTTATTTTTTTTTTAACAACAAAGCAGCGCTCTGGAGATTCGACTGGAAGATTGTTTTGGTCTCCGAATACAATAAACAGTACATTTGTAGTTCTGAAATTCGTTTCTTCAGTGAATACAGTACCGAATGGTTTTTTCTCTGAGTTCAAATTATGGTTACAATCGATATTACAGTTCAAATTTGACCGTATTGCTTGAGTTCTGTTTATCTCGACAGAGTTTCTGATACTCGAGCCAGCGACATGAGGCAGAGCTTCGCCAGAACTATCGTGCGCCACGGAAACTGTCGTTTCCGATCCACGGTAGATTACCGAACCGCTCTCGGACGAGCATTCGCTCCCTAAACCTTCGTCTGCCGTTTCCATATCACCGTCGTCCATCATTAACAATCGAGGAGTTTCTCCGATGGTAATTCTGTGGTTGTTTCATTCTCAAAGCTAGTTTGACCGCTCAATGAGAATCCAATTATTTTCATTACAAACTACAAAATTGATTGTTTTTTGAAGCGAATATCCAATACAATGTTATGTTTCTATTTGAACTGTAAATACAATTGGAAAAAAGGCAGGGAGTCGACGAAATCAGCCACTTTTCTTTCGCATTTTCCTGAGTAGACTTGATTATATATTCAGACACATCTGCATTTCACCGTGGTGATAGTGTCATGTTGCTTTGTTTGACTTAAGCGCGCGTTCTGACTCGTTCCCTGTTCAATAGCAAACATATTCCGGTGACTTATCTCATATTTTATACCGTACGAGACACGACAATTGAACAACACCTCGAAGTTATCTTCACCCATTATTTGGAATTACAATTATACAGTATACAATACTGGCTTCTTTGACTAAACATTAAAGCAATAGAAGATAAATTGGAGAAATGCAAATAACTATGATTATGATGAGTTTCGACATATTTGCATTACTCGTGTAGCGAGAGTCTATATTTCAAGAGGAGTTTCATCAAACAGGTTAGGAGTTTCATTGTACATTCTAGAAACAACAAACTTCAGAGACAAAAAATATATTTATACGAATAAAATATCAAAGGCTACTCCATTAACAAATGTTATTAAGTTAAATACTGTCAAAAAGAGATTTTCGTTTCGTGTAATTTGAAAGGACTTCTGTTTTGTTAAACCCCTTTACAGTGAGTCACGAGCTTGGTCTGCCAGGACAGGTTGGCAGCATCTTCAACTGAGACTAAAATCTTTCTAAAGAGATGTTCATCCTTGGTTGACGTTTTTACAAAAAGAAAAAAAATATGTTCAGCAATTAAAAAATAAAAGAATCATAAGGATAAACTGAAATTATTGTTATTTTCTCTCTTCTCATTCCATTTCCTTCTTCATTTTTTCCTTCTTCAAGGAGAGAAATGAGAAATCAAGATGCTCGTTCTTGGCTAACCTTTCAGCAAAAAATTTTCCATAAGCATTAAAAAAAAAATTATCTGTGTCTTTAATATCTCTCATTTAGCTCGTGTTTTTTCTTTTCTCCTTGGGAAAACAGTTCAGATCCCATGAGAAGCAAATAAGCCCAACGTCCGTCACAGAACTAATATCCAAGCTATCATTTCAATCATTTTGTTATGTCTGAAAGCTACTGAACCATAGTTTGGCAATTCAAAATTATTTCCTTTTAGTAAATTGAGGTGTATGAAAAGGTGAATAATATATTACTTGGATAATTATTTCAATTATACAAAAATACTTCTAATAGATACTTATATAACATAGTTCACAACCAAAGGATTGGTAAAATACATCAATTCGAGACAGATATGTCAGATCACATTACTAGCTTTGAAATTCGAAATTCATTCAGCGTTTACAAAATCTAGGCCACCCGTAGTGGAAGAATAACAATTCTACAAATAATACTCAAAACAAAATAAAGAGTTGTTGAATGATGTTGAACAAAAGATAACTGAATCTCGAATTTGTTTGGATGACCCAGGTAAAAAATGGGGGGGGGGGGGGGGGGGGATCAAACTATTAAAAAGTTATTAACAATATTCCTTTCATACATGGCAAGAGCGGAACTTAGTTCGTTTGCTCGAAACGAGGAAATTAGGTGGCTGTCAAAAGGCTTCCGTTATTAACCAACAAAAAAACGCTTTCGATTTCCGATTCATGAATAAGAAGCCATGACCATTGATAAGAATAGTACATGGCTCCCCAGTGTTATGCAGACAATCGTGAGCGTGCGCTCACCGGCAACAATATAACTAAAGTTACTAAACAGAGCTCCATGACAGCCGCGCCAACTTAAAAAATTGAAGTACTATTTGTCAGGGTAATTGCTACTTCTAGAATTTTCTGCTTCAATCATGCATTACTGTTTAACAGTTATCGTTATCAGCTTTAATGGCAGTCTTGGCTATTCTAATGAATACAGTCAGTCAGCCAGTGATAATGAATAAACGACTCCACGTGGTGGGGTAACGCCCTGTTTACACGAGGAGAGGGGGAGCCAATTGCCAAGGCTTATTCCAATGTTTCTGGTGCCTTCCTTCATGTAAACGGTGCATTGAATTCTAAACATCATTCGCGCAAGCTTGTTTAAGCGAAATTAAAATTATAGCATGCTTATTTTCAAGAAATTCGTCATTTCTTTTCTGTCTTTAACTCCTCCTGCTGCTGTTGTATATCGGATCCGAGTCGCCGTGCCTTACCTTACCTTTGCTATCCATTTCCAAGATAGGCGCAGCTGATTAATGCCTTACGCCGCGCAAAGGATTCATTTTTCAATCAAATTGATTTTCTTACCTTGAGTTCCCCGATTTCTTTCAAGATTTTTTCAGGTTCATCAGCAAACGCTCTCTGCTCGTCCAACTTCGCTTCAATGCGCTCCACGATCTTGGCGAGTTTGCTCTTGGCTTCATCATAGTTTTCTGCACGGTCTTTAACTTCATCTTCCTTCTTCTGCCTGGCGTCTACTTTGCCGTTAATGTCCTCCCATGTCCCCATTACCTGGTTCACTTCCTCTTCAAGGTTTCTACGCTCCTCAGGAGGCACCTTGAGAATAAGTGCCTGAGTGACTTCTGCGAAGTTCTCGATGATTGGCTTATGGTCCTTGATGTCATCACTGAGTTTCTTTATGGAAAAAATAAATTGCAACGAAATTAGAAACTTTTATCATGGCGTTTGACTTAATGAATGAAATTTCTATACGCCATCGACCAACGAAGGAGAGGGGGAATAAAGGGGTGCACAAGAAACAAGGATTAAAAGGATAAGAGAAGGAATGGGAGAGTAGAGTAAAAATACACAAAATATAGAAGGTTAATCGGGTTATTACTTAACACCTCCCCCATCAAAAAAGGGGAAAATTCCTCGACACTTCCAACCCTTTTCAACCAATGAAAGAGGTTAGATGCAAATAAATCGATAAACCTTGCCAGTCACTCCTGTGGTTGGGCAATGCGTAAGCAATAAGAGTCCCACTTTCTTCTGCTTTTCCTCATGTCTCTCCTGTTGGACGATGCCGTACATAATATTTCTTCATTAAGTTTCGTTTCTATTTACCCCTTAAAGATTTCAGTAAACCATTTTATCTTTTTTTACGAGTAATTATAATTTTATTTCTCAGTTAATAATGGCTTTAGAAGTAACCCTTTCCGCGACAAGGAAGGTATTATACTTGTTGAGTTTATTCGTTAGAGTTAGTCTGCATGTGCAGTTATGGTTATGTTCAGTCCCAGACGTTCAACCTGTTAATAGACAATTATCAATCGTTCGGGTTAATATTTATTGGGTTATCCTTTAGCCTGGCTTCAATTACATTGGCCGAGGCCTCGTTCTAAGTTACAAAACTTATTCAGTTTTTCCCCTTTATATTTTGCATTTATTTGCGTCAAATATTAATTCAAAGTAACATTGACAATTTATTTAAAAACATTAGTTATGCAAAATTGTTAATTAGAATTTTATTTAATTATTGGTGTTAGGATGGTTAGTAAAATCTTTTAGGGATTACTTGGTTACTAACTAAGGTATCCGCTGTATTAATGCGGTTCTACGTTTGAGATGGTAACTCGTTTTATAAAACCTTCGTTAGAAGTTTAAAATTCAAAAAGGAAATAAAATGAAATGGTTGTGCAGTGGATAGGTGTAGTGGATGTCTTAGAAATCACAGGATTACATAAATGACATAGAGTATTACTGGTGCTTATGACAGTGCAGCGCGTCACACACAATGTAATGACTACTGGTCCATGCGCAAATACTCCGCTGGTATCGCCGATATAAGTACAACTGTGGAATGAAATACTATGGAAGCAATTAACTATTATTATGATCTACAGTAAAGTATGAAATGATACACAAGCTAATAATTAGTTATCACTACATGTAATGTTTAACTATGATCGAATGAATTAAAGTGCAATTACCACATCTTTACGTGAAAAACAGATGGAGTATGCATGCATATACTCTTTCGGAGAATACAAGTACGAGACAGTTCGAAAACACCTATTATCATTTATTAACCATGCAGAAGAAAATGAATGGAAGAGCTCGGTCCTATTGTCCATTTGAAGAGACAAGAAGAATCGAACGCTTGCAAGAAATGTTAAGTGTACATTGATACGAACAAGAGTGGGGGGAAATGCACACTTGATATACAGTGACAACTATGATAGGTGACTGAGCTGAAAATGAGAAGATTTAATATGAACTTTAAGCTATTGTTGCTGTTTATGTTTATTATTCGTCATTAACCAGCATGCCTTGTCTACTAATTATGACCATTTATAACGCGGTTTAAATCAACGCGACTTCTTTAAATTAGTGTTATGAACTTCTACATTGAAAATGTTAAACAAAACATGGATCAAAACTGAGCCATTTCGAAGAAAATCACCAAAAAAAAAAAAAAAAGCTTTACAGGCTTAAAGTCTACGGCTGTCTAACGGTCTTTTCGGATACCTTTGTGGCGAGCTGCTGCTGACGTATTCCTTCAAGTCTCCATGTCACCGGCGAGAGATTCCCTAACTTCGTCTCCATCTCGATTAACCACAGCAGAAGGCTTTCCAGCTCGACGTTTAACGTTACATTGTACTTGACAGCATACAATAGAATCAGTGACTTTCTTTCTACGATCAGCTGGTAAAGACGCTGCATAATGGTGATGAAGCGTTGATCTGTCACGGTATACGTGGTAGTGGACATTCGTATTGAGCTCAGTCTCAAAGCTTCTTTAAACAACACAGCATCGTGCCAGCTTTCTTCCACTTCTTCCACCTCAGTCAATTCTTCAAGCGGTCTTTCTTCAAATGATACACTAACACCATCGGGTGCTATTGCTATAGGTTCTTCTCTTTCTTGTGAAAGGACACCAACCTGAGTGGGTGGTTCTTCAGTCACTCTAACAGTCACCTCTTGATCAGGAAACGTAACGTAAGGTGATTGCCGCTCGTGTACGATAGTTTTTGTCGTGACGTATCGCTTGACAATGCGTTTCACATGTCTTCCTTCGTCATCTACATATTCTTCTAAGTGTTCTTCTTCCTCAGGATGTACACATTCTTCAATCTCCTGGATGCTCACCGGCTGTTGCATCTCCTGTGGTGTAAATACTGTTTCGACCTTCATCGTGGGTGAGATATCTGATGTCGTTGTGACCCAAGTACGACCACTGCTGTCAACATATCCTTCCGTAGAAACAGGAAAAGCGCTCTCGAATTTTGGCGTACCTTCGCCTTCCGCAACGGTTCCTGGCAGCGAAATAATATGTTCTATTGGTGTCATCTTTCCCTCTTGTACAACAGTCCTTCTGGTCACATAATGTTTCACCACTCTCCTGACTTTTCGACCTTCGTCATCTACAAACTCCTCCACATGTTCGTCAGCTTGAGGCAGACCTTCGCTTACTTGGACCGTACTGATAACCACGTTTCCTTCCGAATCCAAAACCTGTTGCGTGGGTTCTTCCTCCAGATGGACAGGATCTCCTGACTGGAACACTATTGGCTCCTTTTTCTCTGCATCTGGCTTTAACAAAATAGTTTTAGTCGTTACATTTCTTTGAATAATCCTTCGCACAGTTCGGCCTTGATTATCAACATATTCTTCCACCTCTGCACCCTCTGGAATTTCATCAGATGGCGTTGTCTCTAGATACACGGGACTGGGAATTTCAAAGACGGGTTTTCCTTCACTAGGTTTCTCTAAAGATGAGCTTGTTTCAACTGTTCTATAAACAATTCGCTTCACAGCTCTTCCTTCATCATCTACATACTCTTCTACCTCTGCCCCTTCTGGAATTTCAGGCATTTCGATCGTAGATGTTTCCATGGGCTCTCCTGGCTGCATTACAACTCTTCTTGTTGTTGTTGTCAACGTGCGTTTGACAATTCGTCGAACAGTTCGGCCTTGGTCATCGACATATTCTTCTACTTCCCCTTCCTCTTCCCCTGGAATTTCCACAACTTCTCCAGGTGTTGCTTCAACTATTTGCACAGTGTCTTCAGGTTTCTTTGTTGTTGTGATCGTTCTAGTGGTCACTGTTCGTTTGACAATTCTTCGTACAGTTCGCCCTTGCTCGTCCACATATTCCTCCACTTCTTCCGGCTCCAATTCTTTCGTTTCGTCCAGTTTATCGAAATCAGGCACACACACCTTTCTTTCAACTGACGTAGGAGCTGCATCTTCTTCACTAACCGGAACCCCTGACACTTCCCTCTTCTTTGGTACATTAATCTCGAAATTGATCTCGTCAAACGGGATCACTTCCCCTGGAGTTTCCTTTAGAACCGTATCTTTTGTTGGTCCTTCATATATTTCTAGTGGAATGTAGTCTCCCTTTTGGGTTTGCTCAAGTGGTGTGATTTCTTCTGTTATTTGGGGACCTACTGGTACTTCCTTGGGTAATTCCTTATCTTTAACGGGCTCCTCAAGTACACTCTCATCGATGTCCTCAGCCTTGGGACGTTCTTCTTTGATTTCCTCGAACCACTCTGGCAAATCGGACTTTCGTTCTGTTGATGTTGGTAGGATGTTGTCTTCATCCTTCTTTTCAGGTGTCTCATCTGACGGCACTTGCTCGAGATACACAGGACTAGCAATTTCAAAGACCGGTTTTCCATCACTAGGTTTCTCTACTGATGTGCTCGTTTCCACTGTTCTATATACAATGCGCTTCACAGTTCTTCCTTCATCATCTACATACTCTTCTACCTCTGCCCCTTCTGGAATTTCAGGCATTTCGATCGTAGATACTTCCATGGTCTCTCCTGGCTGCATTACGACTCTTCTTGTGGTTGCTGTTGTCAACGTGCGTTTGATAATTCGTCGAACAGTTCGGCCTTGGTCATCGACATATTCTTCTACTTCCCCTTCCTCTTCCCCTGGAGTTTCCACAACTTCTCCAGGTATTACTTCAACCATTTGCACAGTGTCTTCAGGTTTCTTTGTTGTTGTGATCGTTCTAGTGGTCACTGTTCGTTTGACAATTCTTCGTACAGTTCGCCCTTGCTCGTCCACATATTCCTCCACTTCTTCCGGCTCCAATTCTTTCTTTTCGTCCAGTTTATCGAAATCAGGTACACACACCTTTCTTTCAACTGACGTCGGAGCTGCATCTTCTTCACTTACAGGAACCCCTGACACTTCCCTCTTCTTTGGTACATTAATCTCGAAATTGATCTCGTCAAACGGGATCACTACTTCTGGAGTTTCCTTTAGAACAGTATCTTTTGTTGGTCCTTCATATATTTCTAGTGGAATGTAGTCTCCCTTTTGGGTTTGCTCAAGTGGTGTGATTTCTTCTGTTATTTGGGGACCTACTGGTACTTCTTTGGGTAATTCCTTATCTTTAACGGGCTCCTCAAGTACACTCTCATCGATGTCCTCAGCCTTGGGAAGTTCTTCTTTGATTTCCTCGAACCACTCTGGAATATCGGACTTTCGTTCTGTTGATGTTGGTAGGATGTTGTCTTCATCCTTCTTTTCAGGTGTCTCATCTGACGTCACTTGCTCGAGATACACAGGACTAGCAATTTCAAAGACCGGTTTTCCATCACTAGGTTTCTCTACTGATGTGCTCGTTTCCACTGTTCTATAAACAATGCGCTTCACAGTTCTTCCTTCATCATCTACATACTCTTCTACCTCTGCCCCTTCTGGAATTTCAGGCATTTCGATCGTAGATACTTCCATGGTCTCTCCTGGCTGCATTACAACTCTTCTTGTTGTTGTTGTCAACGTGCGTTTGACAATTCGTCGAACAGTTCGGCCTTGGTCATCGACATATTCTTCTACTTCCCCTTCCTCTTCCCCTGGAGTTTCCACAACTTCTCCAGGTGTTGCTTCAACCATTTGCACAGTGTCTTCAGGTTTCTTTGTTGTTGTGATCGTTCTAGTGGTCACTGTTCGTTTGACAATTCTTCGTACAGTTCGCCCTTGCTCGTCCACATATTCCTCCACTTCTTCCGGCTCCAATTCTTTCTTTTCGTCCAGTTTATCGAAATCAGGTACACACACCTTTCTTTCAACTGACGTCGGAGCTGCATCTTCTTCACTTACAGGAACCCCTGACACTTCCCTCTTCTTTGGTACATTAATCTCGAAATTGATCTCGTCAAACGGGATCACTACTTCTGGAGTTTCCTTTAGAACAGTATCTTTTGTTGGTCCTTCATATATTTCTAGTGGAATGTAGTCTCCCTTTTGGGTTTGCTCAAGTGGTGTGATTTCTTCTGTTATTTGGGGACCTACTGGTACTTCTTTGGGTAATTCCTTATCTTTAACGGGCTCCTCAAGTACACTCTCATCGATGTCCTCAGCCTTGGGACGTTCTTCTTTGATTTCCTCGAACCACTCTGGAATATCGGACTTTCGTTCTGTTGATGTTGGTAGAATGTTGTCTTCTTCCTTCTTTTCAGGTGTCTCATCTGACGGCACTTGCTCGAGATACACAGGACTAGCAATTTCAAAGACCGGTTTTCCATCACTAGGTTTCTCTACTGATGTGCTCGTTTCCACTGTTCTATAAACAATTCGCTTCACAGTTCTTCCTTCATCATCTACATACTCTTCTACCTCTGCCCCTTCTGGAATTTCAGGCATTTCGATCGTAGATATTTCCATGGGTTCTCCTGGCTGCATTATAACTCTTCTTGTGGTTGTTGTTGTCAACGTGCGTTTGATAATTCGTCGAACAGTTCGGCCTTGGTCATCGACATATTCTTCTACTTCCCCTTCCTCTTCCCCTGGAGTTTCCACAACTTCTCCAGGTATTACTTCAACCATTTGCACAGTGTCTTCAGGTTTCTTTGTTGTTGTGATCGTTCTAGTGGTCACTGTTCGTTTGACAATTCTTCGTACAGTTCGCCCTTGCTCGTCCACATATTCCTCCACTTCTTCCGGCTCCAATTCTTTCTTTTCGTCCAGTTTATCGAAATCAGGTACACACACCTTTCTTTCAACTGACGTCGGAGCTGCATCTTCTTCACTAATCGGAACCCCTGACACTTCCCTCTTCTTTGGTACATTAATCTCGAAATTGATCTCGTCAAACGGGATCACTTCTCCTGCAGTTTCCTTTCGAACAGTATCTTTTGTTGGTCCTTCATATATTTCTAGTGGAATGTAGTCTCCCTTTTGGGTTTGCTCAAGTGGTGTGATTTCTTCTGTTATTTGGGGACCTACTGGTACTTCTTTGGGTAATTCCTTATCTTTAACGGGCTCCTCAAGTACACTCTCATCGATGTCCTCAGCCTTGGGACGTTCTTCTTTGATTTCCTCGAACCACTCTGGCAAATCGGACTTTCGTTCTGTTGATGTTGGTAGGATGTTGTCTTCTTCCTTCTTTTCAGGTGTCTCATCTGACGGCACTTGCTCGAGATACACAGGACTAGCAATTTCAAAGACCGGTTTTCCATCACTAGGTTTCTCTACTGATGTGCTCGTTTCCACTGTTCTATATACAATGCGCTTCACAGTTCTTCCTTCATCATCTACATACTCTTCTACCTCTGTCCCTTCTGGAATTTCAGGCATTTCGATCGTAGATGTTTCCATGGGCTCTCCTGGCTGCATTACGACTCTTTTTGTTGTTGTTGTTGTCAAAGTGCGTTTGATAATTCGTCGAACAGTTCGGCCTTGGTCATCAATATATTCTTCAACTTCCCCCTCCTCCTCTCCTGGAGTTTCCACAACTTCTTCAGGTATTACTTCAACTGTGTCTTTAGTATCCTCTGGTCTCTTTGATGTTGTAATTGTCCTAGTCGTTATTGTTTGTTTGACAATTCGTCGAACAGTTCGGCCTTGATCATCAACATATTCCTCGATTGTTTCATCCTCCCCTTTTGGTGTTTCGGATACTGCCATTTCTGGTTCCTGTGTTTCTGTTACAGCCCTTACTGAATCATCAGGCATTTCTACGCCTTCTATTGCATCTTGAGGTTGGGCACCTTTCTGCTCTGGTCCTAGATCCTCCATGTCATCGAATGCAGGATTAAAAATACCAACGTCAAAGGACGGTAAAGCAGGCTTTGGTGTTTTCTCTTCATCATCGAAACTCGGATTCCAGGGACTTCTATGAATCGTCTCTGGATCTACAGTTTCAACCACACGAGAAGTACTAGGCATAATTTTTGACTGTTTCGGTTTTATGTCTTCTGGAAACAAAATTTCATCTGGCAAAATCGAGATTTGCTCCTGTTCGTACGGAACAAAGTTTTTCGGGAGTTTATTTTTTCTTTTTATGTTTACAACCAAAATAACTTCCCTCTCTTCAATTGTGATATACTCGTCTTCAGGTGTTGGCGCCACTTCTTCTTTTGGCGATGGTTTTATCTGTACTGCCTTCTTAACTTCTTCCTCCTCTTTCTTATGTGGAGAAAGCTCTTCAACGGCTTCTGGAATTTGAGAGGCAGCAGCTGCATCTGGTTCTGGTACTTTAGTTGGCTCAGGTCGTGATTCAAGTTCATCTAAAACAGTAAATTCCGTAATAACGTCCCTTTTTACATCAACGCTACCGATAGCTTCCTCGGTAGCCAAAATTCCTATGTAAGTCTTCTTCTTTGTTGGTATTTCTGGGAAATCAATAATGATATCCTCGGGAGCTTCTGGTCTTTTACGGTCAATAGAAGATGGTTGACTAGCGTGATCTTCAAAAAGTATGACGCTTGGCTTGTGTTCAAGGTTCTGAGGTATTACTTCTTCCATGACGACAGGACCTTCGAACTCTCTCCATTCAGGAGTGCTTGGGTACAACACCTCATCTTCTATTGAAACGTCCGTTGGTTTTGGACGAGGATCTTCTCTTCTTGCCTCAAGCCAATCCGGCAAATCTACGCCTCTTTCCAAAACCATAGGTACGACATTAGATTCCTCTTCTGGTTCATCGACTTCCATATCAGGTTCAGGTTTCTCTTCCTCTGGTTTGACTTCCACATCAGTAGGTTTGACTTCCACATCAGTAGGTTCTGGTTCTTCGTCTGGTTGTAGAACAATTGGCACACCATTCCTGTACACGATTCTAGTAGTTGTGGTGGTAACATATCGCTTCACGATTCTCTTGACACGTGTACCATCTTCATCAACATATTCCTCGATTACCTCATCGGGTTGTAATCCCTCTTCCAAAGGTGCTTGTTCTTCCTTTGGCTGCAGAAAATCTTTGTCCTCAGGCTCGAGATAAACTGGTTCAGCAGATTCAAATATTGACTTGCTCTTATCTGGTTGTTTTGGTGGTGCTTTTGATTTTGGTTCATCGAATCGTGGCTTCTTTTCGACAGGTTGTTCATCTGTTCCGGCTGCTTCTGCTTGTTTTTCTTCCTCTGGTTTGACTTCCATGTCAGTAGGTTGTGGTTCTTCGCCTGGTTGAAGAACAATTGGCACACCATTCCTGTACACGATTCTAGTAGTTGTGGGGTTGATATATCGCTTCACAATTCTCTTGACACGTGTACCATCTTCTTCAACATATTCCTCGATTTCTTCACCTGGTTGCAATTGCACTTCCTCAAAGGGTTTTTCTTTATCTGGTTTAACTTCCACATCAGTAGGTTCTAGCTCTTCGCCTGGTTTTAGAACAATTGGCACACCATTCCTGTACACGATTCTAGTAGTTGTGGTGGTGACGTTTCGCTTCACAATTCTCTTAACACGTGTACCATTTTCATCAACATATTCTTCAATTTCTTCGCCTGGTTGTAATTGCACTTGCTCAAGAGGTTTTTCTTCTCCTGGTTCGAATTCCACATCAGTAGGTTCTGGCTCTTCACCTGGTTGTAGAACGATTGCCACACCATTCCTGTACACGATTCTAGTAGTTGTGGTGGTGATATATCGCTTCACTATTCTCTTGACACGTGTACCATCTTCATCAACATATTCCTCGATTGTTTCATCTGGCTGCAGTTGAATTTCTTCAGGCACCTCTTCCATAAGTTGGACTTCAAAGTCTTCAATTGGTTTTGGTTCCTCTCCCTTTTGTACAATCACTTCTTCAGGTCTCTTTTCTTTGGGTTTAACTCCTTCATCACTTGGCACAGGAGCAACCCTTTCAGGTTCCACTTCTTCGTCTGTTGGTTTTGGTTTCTCTTTCTTAGAAGCAATTTCAACATCAATAGGTTCTGGTTCTTCGCCTGGCTGTAGAACAATTGGCACACCATTCCTGTACACGATTCTAGTAGTCGTGGTGGTGACGTATCGCTTCACAATTCTCTTGACACGTGTACCATCTTCATCAACATATTCCTCGATTACCTCATCGGGTTGTAATCCCTCTTCCAAAGGTGCTTGTTCTTCCTTTGACTGCAGAACATCTTTGTCCTCAGGCTCGAGATAAACTGGTCCAACAGATTCAAATATTGGCTTGCCCTTATCTGGTTGATCTGGTTGTGCTTTTGGTTTTGGTTCATCAAATCGGGGCTTCTTTTCGACAGGTTGTTCATCTGTTCCTTCGGCTGGTTCCGCTGGTTTTTCTTCCTCTGGTTTGACTTCCACATCAGTAGGTTGTGGTTCTTCACCTGGTTGAAGAACAATTGGCACACCATTCCTGTAAACGGTTCTAGTAGTTGTGGAGGTGATATATCGTTTCAGAATTCTCTTGACACGTGTACCATCTTCATCAACATATTCTTCAATTTCTTCACCTGGTTGCAATTGCACTTGCTCAAGGGGTTTCTCTTCCTCTGGTTTGACTTCCACGTCAGTAGATTCTGGCTCTTCCCCAGGTTGTAGAACAATTGGCACACCATTCCTGTACACGATTCTAGTAGTTGTGGTGGTGACGTATCGCTTCACAATTCTCTTAACACGTGTACCATTTTCATCAACATATTCTTCAATTTCTTCACCTGGTTGTAATTGCACTTGCTCAAGAGGTTTTTCTTCTCCTGGTTCGAATTCCCCATCAGTAGGTTCTGGCTCTTCACCTGGTTGTAGAACGATTGGCACACCATTCCTGTACACGATTCTAGTAGTTGTGGTGGTGATATATCGCTTCACTATTCTCTTGACACGTGTACCATCTTCATCAACATATTCCTCGATTGTTTCATCTGGCTGCAGTTGAATTTCTTCAGGCACCTCTTCCATAAGTTGGACTTTGAAGTCTTCAATTGATTTTGGTTCCTCTCCCTTTTGTACAATCACTTCTTCAGGTCTCTTTTCTTTGGGTTTAACTCCTTCATCACTTGGCACAGGAGCAACCCCTTCAGGTTTCATTTCTTCGTCTGTTGGTTTTGGTTTCTCTTTCTTAGAAGCAATTTCAACATCAGTAGGTTCTGGTTCTTCGCCTGGCTGTAGAACAATTGGCACACCATTCCTGTACACGATTCTAGTAGTTGTGGTGGTGACGTATCGCTTCACAATTCTCTTAACACGTGTACCATCTTCATCAACATATTCCTCGATTTCTTCACCTGGTTGTAATTGCACTTGCTCAAAGGGTTTCTCTTCCTCTGGTTTAGCTTCCACATCAGTAGGTTCTGGCTCTTCACCTGGTTCTAGAACGATTGGCACGCCATTCCTGTACACGATTCTAGTAGTTGTGGTGGTGACGTATCGCTTCACAATTCTCTTGACACGTGTACCATCTTCATCAACATATTCCTCGATTACCTCATCGGGTTGTATTCCCTCTTCCAAAGGTGCTTGTTCTTCCTTTGACTGCAGAACATCTTTGTCCTCAGGCTCGAGATAAACTGGTCCAACAGATTCAAATATTGGCTTGCCCTTATCTGGTTGATCTGGTTGTGCTTTTGGTTTTGGTTCATCAAATCGGGGCTTCTTTTCGACGGGTTGATCATCTGTTCCTTCGGCTGGCTCGGCTGGTTTTTCTTCCTCTGGTTTGACTTCCACATCAGTAGGTTGTGGTTCTTCACCTGGTTGAAGAACAACTGGCACACCATTCCTGTACACGATTCTAGTAGTTGTAGTGGTGACGTATCGCTTCACAATTCTCTTAACACTTGTACCATTTTCATCAACATATTCTTCAATTTCTTCACCTGGTTGTAATTGCACTTGCTCAAAGGGTTTCTCTTCCTCTGGTTTAACTTCCACATCAGTAGGTTGTGGTTCTTCGCCTGGTTGAAGAACAATTGGCACACCATTCCTGTAAACGATTCTAGTAGTTGTGGTGGTGACGTATCGCTTCACAATTCTCTTGACACATGTACCATCTTCATCAACATATTCCTCGATTTCTTCACCTGGTTGCAATTGCACTTGCTCAAGGGGTTTCTCTTCCTCTGGTTTGACTTCCACATCAGTAGATTCTGGCTCTTCACCTGGTTGTAGAACAATTGGCACACCATCCCTGTACACGATTCTAGTAGTTGTGGTGGTGACGTATCGCTTCACTATTCTCTTGACACGTGTACCATCTTCATCAACATATTCCTCGATTGTTTCATCTGGCTGCAGTTGAATTTCTTCAGGCACCTCTTCCATAAGTTGGACTTTGACGTCTTCAATTGATTTTGGTTCCTCTCCCTTTTGTACAATCACTTCTTCAGGTCTCTTTCCTTTGGGTTTAACTCCTTCATCACTTGGCACAGGAGCAACCCCTTCAGGTTTCATTTCTTCGTCTGTTGGTTTTGGTTTCTCTTTCTTAGAAGCAATTTCAACATCAGTAGGTTCTGGTTCTTCGCCTGGCTGTAGAACAATTGGCACACCATTCCTGTACACGATTCTAGTAGTTGTGGTGGTGACGTATCGCTCCACAATTCTCTTAACACGTGTACCATCTTCATCAACATATTCCTCGATTTCTTCACCTGGTTGTAATTGCACTTGCTCAAAGGGTTTCTCTTCCTCTGGTTTAGCTTCCACATCAGTAGGTTCTGGCTCTTCGCCAGGTTCTAGAACGATTGGCACGCCATTCCTGTACACGATTCTAGTAGTCGTGGTGGTGACGTATCGCTTCACAATTCTCTTGACACGTGTACCATCTTCATCAACATATTCCTCGATTACCTCATCGGGTTGTAATCCCTCTTCCAAAGGTGCTTGTTCTTCCTTTGACTGCAGAACATCTTTGTCCTCAGGCTCGAGATAAACTGGTCCAACAGATTCAAATATTGGCTTGCCCTTATCTGGTTGATCTGGTTGTGCTTTTGGTTTTGGTTCATCAAATCGGGGCTTCTTTTCGACGGGTTGATCATCTGTTCCTTCGGCTGGCTCGGCTGGTTTTTCTTCCTCTGGTTTGACTTCCACATCAGTAGGTTGTGGTTCTTCACCTGGTTGAAGAACAATTGGCACACCATTCCTGTACACGATTCTAGTAGTTGTAGTGGTGACATATCGCTTCACAATTCTCTTAACACTTGTACCATTTTCATCAACATATTCTTCAATTTCTTCACCTGGTTGTAATTGCACTTGCTCAAAGGGTTTCTCTTCCTCTGGTTTAACTTCCACATCAGTAGGTTGTGGTTCTTCGCCTGGTTGAAGAACAATTGGCACACCATTCCTGTAAACGATTCTAGTAGTTGTGGTGGTGACGTATCGCTTCACAATTCTCTTGACACGTGTACCATTTTCATCAACATATTCTTCAATTTCTTCACCTGGTTGTAATTGCACTTGCTCAAAGGGTTTCTCTTCCTCTGGTTTAACTTCCACATCAGTAGGTTCTGGCTCTTCGCCAGGTTGTAGAACAATTGGCACACCATTCCTGTACACGATTCTTGTAGTTGTGGTGGTGACGTATCGCTTCACAATTCTCTTGACACGTGTACCATCTTCATCAACATATTCCTCGATTAACTCATCTGGTTTTAGCTCTGTTTTTTCGGGCACTTCCTCTAGAGGTTGTAATTCCTCTACCAATGGTGCTTCTTCTTCGTTTGGCTGCATAACACCTTTGTCCTCAGGAACGAACTCGAGATACACTGGTTGAGCAGACTCAAATATTGGCTTGCCCTTATCTGGATGCTCCGGTGGTGCTGTTGGTTTTGGTTCGTCAAATTGTGGCTTCTTTTCGACCGGTTGTTCATCTGTTCCTTCAGCTAGAACTCCATGTTGGGTTACAGTTCTCGTTGTTGTGGTAACTATTCTCTTGGTAACTCTCCTGACTACCCTTCCTTCATCATCCACATACTCTTCATATTCTTCCTGGGGTTGTACATTTTCCATTTCTTTCGGTTCAATTGGAACATTAAAACTATCAAGTTGACTTTTCTTTACCGTTTCAATACTGAATGGACTTGGAGCCTCGGGTTCTGATTCCTGAACGTCAACAGGTTTGCCCCGTTTGTCGAGCACAAATTGATTTGTTACAACAGTCTTCTTAACGATCCTTCTTACATTTTTGCCATTCTCATCCACGTATTCTTCTACTTCGGAATCTGGGGGTATTTCCATACCTTCTACTTTCGCTGGAGGGGGGATCTCAAAGCTACCAAGTTGATATTTCGAAACGGGCGTAACACTGAATTGTGGAGCTTCAAAAGTTGTAGATTCAGGCATTTCAGGCTCTGAAACCTCAACACGACGTCCATATTTGTCAATGATATATCGCTTTGTGATTGTTGTTCTCTTCACTATTCGCTTGACGACGTTTCCTTTCTCATCAACATACTCTTCAATCTCTCCCTCTTTTTCAGCTGGGCCTCCCACTGCACCCTCTGAAAGCTCGGTAGGTTCTTCAATAGGGTATTCTTCCTGTGGTAATACATATTTCTTTGTCACAACAGTTCGTTTGACAATTCGCCTAACTTTGCGACCCTGATCGTCAATATACTCTTCATATTCAGTATCAGGGGGTAAATCTTCTTTCGGAGACAAAGAAACTTCAAATCCTTCTAACTTGCTTATTTTAACTGGGGTGACCTTAAAAGGTTGCTGTTCTTGTGGTTTTGTTTCGACTGGTTTTTCAGCCTCCTCACCGGCCTGGTAATAAAACAGGGTATAAGTTGTACTACCTATAAAGTGAGTTAACAATATCACAATGAAAAACGCAAGTGATTAAATCAACCTGTTAGTACACAATTGAACCGACAAATAACGACATTTCGAAGGTAAAAGTGGCTCTGAAACATCTTTGCGACGCTTTCTTTGTTTTCTTTCGAATAAATCTGCGTTCCATGAGCCTTGGAATGACCATACAAGCAAATAAACCAAATTCAGTCCATATGCAGATGGACAATCAAGTCATGCGTTCGAAAGTCATTAAGACGCCTCTTTTATCTTGCAGTTGAAAAACAAAATCTCTGCTCCATCTCTATTACGGATTCCAACAAAACACCCCCCCCCCCCCCCCTCCGCGAAAAAAAGTCAAATAGAATATATAAAACACTAGAACTTCATAAGATTCGTGAACAAACACCCTAAATTGATTATCCTAACAATAAAAACCAATTGAAAAATGAATACAATTAAACAAAAGGTCAAAACGCGTTTATTCATTTCAATTCATTTTCCGTAAAGGTATGTCAAATCGAACTGATTTCCAAATTACTCCACTTATTTATATTACGAATACTTTTTATCAAAAATGAAAGTACCAACCCAAACTGAAGAATGGCACAATAGAGCCACCATGTGTTCTTTACAACAGGTGACGTTTGAAGTCTCGATTTTATTTTACATACAGTAGGGCCATCTCCATGCCATATGCAATTACCGGGGAACGGTTTCCCAGAAAACTATAAATCTCCATTATATATTTTTTACATCAAATGTCAATAAAATATAATTGGCACGAATTCTGTCAAACAAAAATTATGCTTATGATTTTTGGAACGTGGACTTTTAATTCACGATTCTATGAAAATGGCTGATATTAGAAAGATTCCAACTAAGGACATGATTATATCAGGGATTGTTGAAACCAAATATCGAGTGAATGTCAATTCAAGGGGCAAGGAATAAAATTACAAAAAGCTAGAAATATCCTTGGAGATCCATCTTGTAAGTCAATAAAAATTTCATTTACTGTATCTCTGGGGCCCAGGGTAAAGTAGAATTTGAATGAAGCTTATACCGTACAAGCCCTAAAAATACTACACAAATGCAAGCCCCGTTGAGTGGTTTACCGGAGCGCAAACCATACGGTAATCTTCAAATCAAATATATTGAATCTTGTGAAATTCAAGTGGCTTTTTCAACACCAGAGAGGCCGGATCAGTTATCAATCACACTACCAGTAATATTGGTTGCAGCAAAAACCAAATCGTGTTAAAAAATAGCATGAAAACGGACGAGTAATTGAAAACACAGGTTGTAATATCAATAGCATTTGAAATAGCTTTTGACTGAAAGTATATATTCTTATTTTGAAGTTGCTTGTTTGCCCAAAGGCTAGCTCTTTAGAGGTGAATGCCGGACCGTGCATCCGGATCACGATAAGACTTGTTTCCTTTGTTTAATCATAATAAATATGTATATATATATTGCAAATTAACTTGAAATTGAATAAACCAAACTCATGAAAAAGGAGAATAAACTGTATAACCAGAGTGGTAGAGGTGGAGCAGAGATTTTTTCGAAGTACTTACAGCATTGAATCGGCGTTTGAAACGACTGAACACCTTGGACAAATTCGAAAAGTTCATCCTTTTGCGAGTAGCCTCATGCTACAGGACGAAGACTTAAAATTCCTATCTTTAACAAAAGTGATTTCTTTTGGACCTCTAGGAACTCTTTATCGAATGTCGTTAATCAACTGGGGAATTTCCAAGGAGAAAAGCTAAACTTTCAGATATCGTTCCGTGTCCGGATAAAGCAAGAGACCGTAGTGTCTAGGAAATTGGAGATACAAAACGGTACTTAGAGTCCTAGAAGGTCACGGAACGAAGACGATCGGGTCACAAACTTTTTATTACATGTAACGCACGGTCTTTTTCATATTTTCTCCTCTCAAATACCAAAAGGGTTTCTTACCGTTGTAAATGAATAACAATTGAACTAATAAAATACTAATAACAGCGTGAATGGATATCATCATTAAGGGTATAGTTGAGAGAAGGAGGTAGTCACGCGATAGACACACACTTTGTTGATACAAGGAATATAAGAGGAAAGAAAGAAGATACGAGGACCATCAACTATGGTCCGAGACAGGACAAAAAGTCGTTCTTGTGAAGGAAAAATATCGTGTAACGTTTGATTAGGGGATACAGATAAAGTAGAAAGTAATAAAAGTTTTAAAGGTGTGCCCGGAAGATATACAAATCTTATTATCATTTCAGTTGGCCACGTGGGCTACAGATCACTGTCCAACGCGAATCTTTTTCTGGAACATTCTGGGACGCTGAAATGATAAGCTTATCAAAGACACTCGATTCGCAAACGATGAAAAAATATTGTCATGAGCAAACCAGAAGGTTGAACTTTTTTCGATCTACAAAGTGAATGAAATGTTGTACAAATGATATATGATATGCCATATGCATATATGAAAACAACTTTGGAAATACTAACGAAAATATCATTCAATGGAGAAAGAGAACTTCGTAAAAAGATATGGCAATATATGATTTTGCTAGGGGCCTTGAAGGTGCAGTGGGACAAACTTTTTGACCACACACAGCATTCCTTTAAAAGCACAGAACTCTGCAGTATCGATGCTACCTCCTGAGATAGAAAAGGAGCAACAGAAAAACAAGAAGGTGCAAGGAGTCTGTCTGCAATGACATCGTAATCTGTACCAAGTTATTTGACTATATGGCATTAAGACATATCAAAAAATGTCACAGTTGATAAAATGCGTCTGAGAATTTTTTATTGTTATAGCAACCGAAAGCTTCAGATGGTATTGTCATGAGTCACAATACTGTTGCCACGTCCTTATCGCGAGATTAATCAAATACGTCCGTCTAAAATGATAGATCACCTTGAAATTTGAATAAAAGTGATTTTTTTAAAAGTCTGCATTATAAATAACTCGCAGTCTCAGCTCCTGGCAGAAAAATCAGGAGGTAAATACAATATGAAAAATAAGAAAACAGAATAAGGGAAAAATGGAAAACCAGAAAAAGAATAAGACGAGATGGAAACTATTTTGGCTTGCTCATGACTTTTTGTTTGTAATTTTTTTTTCTTTTTTTTTTTTTTTTTGGGCTCTTTTTTAATATCAGTGGCAAATTACAGACACCATAATTGAAGCGGGAAAATAATATATGCGGGAAAATCCTGATAGTATTCGATGAGCTTCGACACGGTTGTTTCTTCCTTCAATGTTTCGCTATGTTATACCGACCTTCGCTGTATTAACAAATATTGGAATAAAGACCTTTATTGAAATACGACGAGGCCGTTGCCTGAACAAGCAAGTTTTATTTTCCGATCCTTCAAGTAACACAAAAAGGCTGCGCCGAAAACGAAGACAGGTTATCTGGCCCAGGCCTAAAATGATGTAAGCATCGACGAACTTCATTCTTAACCGCGATTCTCCGGTGGACGGCGAGCAAGTGATGAAAGCGCATGTTCGCTGATTCCAGAAGTTGAGCCGCTGACTTGTTCAGCGCCGCGGATCTAGACACCTTCGATTCTCCAGTGGACTCACTACAGCGCGCATACAACAAATGAAATACCCACCCTTAATAGTGCGCATGCCAACAACGAATTATCGTCGAGAAGTTTTCGGAAGGCCGGTGTAAACAGTGCATTTTTCATGCGTACATACCATTCAATAAATTTACGTAAGTTAGTCATTAAATTTCACGCACACATAAGTATAATAAGTACAAAATACAGAATAAGTAGAAAAATGTTGAAGCTTGACTATTTGTCCTGAAGGAGATAGGGAACATGGAAAACCGTTTTTTTCTTGTTGACCATGCAAAACAAACGCGGTTAAATGAACCGCGCGAAGTGTCTTTTCCGAAACCAGAATACGAGTCCCGTGCATATCCGATATTTAAACACAGAGCTATGTATAATTTGGCATACCTGAGGGAATTCATCTACTTTTCCTCTACCAACGAAAGCACTAAGTTCCTTTAGTTTCGCCTGTAGCTGTCTCCATTGGTCACCTATTTCTTCTACCTTACTGTCGATTGGCTTCGTGTCCTGGTGTGTTTTGTGAAGATGCGTTACAATTTCGTCAGCGGACTCCTTCATCGTGGTCATCTCTTTGCTGAGCTGATCCATGTCAGATTCCAACGACTAGTGAGAGAATTCACACAACAATTTTTAATGACAGTAATGACAAGTATTCGATGAAACAACATGTATTTCAATACTTAAAAGTATTCAAAGTAACAAGAAGCGCCACTTGACCGAACGCAAATAACCGAGTTCTTATATATGCATTTTCTATCGCATTTGTATCGAAGAACAAAGCAAAAGAATAGTCATCTTTTTACGAGACGATCAGAATTTTTGCTCGGGAATCCTCGCATTAAAGCATATAATATATACAATATACAATGGCCCTGATACTTTCATGCACTTTTAGAGTTGACGACGTGGCAGGAGATTCCGGGGGAAAAAGATCCAGGGTTTTTCCGCTTTCACCTTTCAAGGAATGATCAGTACAAACATTTGAAACAGTGGAATGTTGCCGTAGCCTCCCTAGTTGCCCATTAACTATGAAGGGTGGATAACGCTATCCGACGGATAAATCTCTTCCAGTGTATAAATTTATTGGATAACAGCATCGACTTATCCACTGGATAAGGATTTATCCGTTGGATAGCGCTGTCCACCCTTCGTACAACCGGGCCCTGGACTACAACGTCACGGCTGTTCCAAATAGCTCTTTATAATCAATCAAAGACTGTTAAAAGTGTAATGAAAAAGTATATCAGGTGCGCTCCCAGACTCTCAGTGAACATATAATCAAACTAACTCACAAACCTTAAGGTCATTGTATACGTCCTTCGGGTCGGCACCAGGTCTCATTAGAACATCAATATCATTTAACTTCCGCTTCAGCTGGACGTTAAGACTGCTAACACTCTCGTTAAAGTGCTTCACATTATTCCAATTGCTCTCCAACACCTTCTGGCGTTCGTTGCCTGCGTGCGTAACGTGATCGAGTCGGTATTTCAGCATGTCCATCTCTTCTTGTACATCTTTTGATCCTGGTGCGTTCTCTCGGTTTTCAATCAGCTCATTACCTGCTTTTAACAGCGCGTCCATGTCTGTCTGAGCTTGCGCAACTTCTTTCTGAAGTTTCTGTGTATTATAGAATCAGAAACACAATTACACTAACAATATTTTCACAGAAAGAGAAAGGCGCGTAAACACTACTACTGTATAAGTGCACAAACTTATTAATCATAATCACTGTCATTACTATTATCATCATCACCATCAGTCACGATCAACATTATCGTCAAATCATTGTCACTGCCAACATCGATATCATCATCTATATCATCATCGACATCAATATTATCGTGACATGCATCTCCGTCATCCTATCACGGTTATAATCACCATCATTATCACCAACATCGATCATCAACATCATTCTCATCATTCCCATTACTCTTGTCTACTTCATAAAAACCTTACCTTGTGTTCCGTGATCTGGTCTCGTAAGGTATCAACATCAGCACTGACAGGCTCCAACTTCTCCATCTTCTTCTCAACATCGTGTAAGAAGATAGTGATGTTCCTTACCATGCGTCTGTACCTCTCGATCTGTAGCAGTGTCGTTTCTAAAATAATCCTCCGCGCCTCCATACCCTTCCAGATATCATCGTATCGGGTTTGTGCAGACTCTAAGTCTTGCTGCATTGGTGACTGGCTTTGCTGTGGCTGTTGTTCAGCTTTGGTGGTAATATCAATGATAACTTTGCCAAGACCTACTAAGAGATCTAGACGAGCTTTGTACTGTACAGCTTCTTCTTGGAGGGCCTAAGAGAGGGGGGATAATGGGATTATGGAGTTACTTCTAAGCCATAAGAAATTTCTTTTTAATTAAGATAACCTTGAGGGGAGGGGGCGTATAGTCATTCCCTTTGCTTTTATAGGTTTCTCGGAACACTTTTGAGTTATTAAAAATTGGATATAGAAGAAACATCGCAAAGAATACTGGTAGTTGTAGTAACATGAGGAGTAAAATAGAGTAGGCCTAATAGCCACAAACCTTGTCATCATTGATTTGTTTTCCCAACACATCAGGGTCGACTCCCACAGGTGCCATGGTTACCAACGTCTCTTCCGTGACGTCAAGCCATAAGGTGATGGTCTTCAGGACGGTATGGAACCTCTGACACTGTTCTTGGAGCTCGTCGAACTTGGCACTCGTGTTCATGAGTTTAAGACATAGTGTTTGCCAGTCTTTGTTGACGCGGTCCAGAGTCTCCAGAATAACTGACTGCTTGGTTCGTTCGAGGTTTATCAGCTCGTGTCCACCTTGATTGACACCTTGGAGGGCGGGGCGCATGTGTTCTACCTCATTCTGGAAATACTGTAAAGAAAGAAAATCGTCCTTTTTTTAAAAAAAAGTTCACAAGAAGAAAAAAAACCACAGTCACAGTCTACGCAAGCAGAAACACCAACATTTTATCCTTTATCTTTAAGACATTCATAGACCTTTTGCAAATTCGCTTTGAGTGACCCATAACAATGGCTCCATGTCGAGGTAGCTTTTGAAAAAATACAGTAAATGTATGAACACATCAAGTCCTACCTCGACTTGAAGCCATTGTTTCTTGGTCACTAAAGCGAGTTTGCAAAAGGTCTATGAAGCCAGCTCAAAATCGTAGCACCCTTGATTCCCCATTTTTCTTTTTTTACAAGATCCCTAAAGCAGCCAACTCTAGGGTACAGTTCGGTATAAAAGTTAACCGTTCTATATTGTGAGGTTAGGTTAAGGGGCACTGTTTTGGCTACTGCACAGTGGTATAGCATAGACCCCAAACCCAGTCATACTAGACTACGATTTAGTGACTCCACGATGCATATCAAAATACCTGTAATTTTTCCTCAAAGACCAAGATATCTGAAGTAACGAGTTCACCATCGTCAAGTCTTTTGATCATGGACATTTCCCACCGCTCGAAGTCCTTAGCAATCATGATAAAGACGCTCTTCATCTCTCCTCGTCGTTTTTCTGCTTTCCCATTCACTTCTTCCCATAATTTATTCATTTGTTTAAATTTCGATTCTTTGTGTTTCTTTTTCTGGAGTGCGTACATTTCGTTTAGTGCCTCTACTGACGTTCCGAGTCGATTGAGCTCATTTTGAATATCCTGTGGGTGGGAAGGAAAACTTTTATCACCAAGATTTCTATACAACAATGCCATGTGCATGATACTGTGCTGTGACTTTCAAGCATTGTGATTGGATAAAATATAGTCTTTTTCGCTATGCGATTGGCAGAGAAACCATTTAACTGTATTTTGGCGTTGTTGAAATTACGATTTTTCGCTATCTGATTGGTTCAGAGTACAGGAAGCCATTAAATTGTATTGAGGCGATGTGATTGAAAGAGATAAATTATTCCACACTATCTGATTGGTTCAGAGCACATTTCTATTTAGTATTTAGGTTGAGATAGTTCCGGCAGTCTCCAAGTCTCCTTTGTCCATATTCGTTAAATCATTACCTAATCTTTAAAAAAAGAAAAAAAATTGCCGTTAATAAAAGCCGCTTACCTTAAACTGTTGAGCTTCGTGCCTGAGTTCGTTCAGACTTCGTGCCACCTCCGGAAGTTTATCGATTTGTTTCTTCAAGTCTTGTAAAGCCTTAATGGCAGCGTCAAGGCCGTCTTTGAAATTCTGCGACGAGGTGAGCGCAGTTTGAAGTTTGGTCTCGTAGAAAGCAATGTTTGTACAAAGTTCGTTATATCTTTGTCTTATTGGCTTGCCTCTTTCAAAGGTTGGTGCTCGTGCCACGCCTTCGATACTGTGGCTCAGGACATCGACTTCAATAACCTCAGGTTGGTGTGAGGTAACCTCTGCTTGGAATGCCTGTGGAAAGTTTAAGCAAGACAGTAAGAATAGGTGCTATTAGTTGGTGTGACTGGCACTTTAAAATGAAGATTTCGTGTCAAAGTTAAGCAGCTGAACACCTACCCAGGGCAAATTGAGCATTATTTTTAACAGGAGGTTGTACAATGGCAATGAAAGCCAAGTAACTGAACTAAGTAACAAATTTTATGGGGTTTTACGGGGGGAAAACAAACTTTCATTTTTTTCTCACCTTTAATTCATCAATTTCTCTTCGTATTTTTGCAGGCTCGTTTCCTATTGGCTGCGCCATCTTCTTAGCTAAATGTTCCTCGGCAGAATTCAGCCATGGTAGCATCTGATTGGCTTTCGCATCGTATTCCTTCAACTGCTGCCACGATCGATCGAGTAACGTTCCGCGCTGCGTGAGGAGCAGCAATAATCGATTGTACCGTTCGTTGATGTCAGATAGTTTGTTTTCTAGTACCCAGGATTTCTCGTCCGGATCTCCCAGAGCAGCTTTGGACTGGTCGTCGCCTAGGGCCGAGACTGACCTTTGGAGTTCGCCATGGAAAACCTTGGCTTCATGTAAGAAATCTTCACCGCTTTGATTGACAGCTTTCAAGTCTCGTTCATGGTCTTTAACGTCATCCACAAAATGCTGAAACAAATTGAAAAATATGTAAATTACTTTTGTTTAATAAGCATTATATGTTAATAACATTGCCTATCCCGAGTCAAAATGCTATACCTTGAATTTGTTTACTTTTTCAAATCAAAAGTAAAATTTTTAAAGCACATGAAAGAGGCAATAGAGTATAGTTATGCGCCGAAACCAAAAGTCAGCCATTCTTTTCGCAGTTCTGCAGCGTTAATTCAGTTTATAGCTTTTCAAATTAAAAGCTTTAAAGCTCAAGAAAGCTGCTGTGGAGTACGTGCCAAAGTCGTACGCCAACCATGTTCTTCATGTTTCAACCAATTACAGCGCGTGTAATCAATGGTTAGCCAATGAAAATATTTGGTCACGATACCATCATGGCACGGTCAGACATATACAAAATATATTACCTTGTGTATCAATAATCTTTGTTGGGCAGACTGCGCGTCATTTACGTTGTGGAGTATATCAGCACTTTGTTCCTCTGCACGCTTTAACCATGCCTGAAGAAAAACATAGAAAGGATGGATAAATAAATGATACGATATCATATCAGGTCTGTAGAGCAACATGCAGATCAAGGGGTGAATGTCACACTCACTAAGCACTCTCCTTATCGCTTGCTGCGCGAGACAAACGGAGTGCATTACATTTACAGCCACAAAGTAATGCCTAGCAATCGTTGCAGAAGTAAACTATGTTGTAACAAAAAGTTGAGACAAGGATTGAGTGCCACGCTAGGTGACGTTGCTTGCTGGTTATCGAGCGAAAATAGGTGACAGGTGAGGCTAATCTAATAAAATACTGTAAATGTGGGCTGATCAAAGAGTTATACCATTATGGCATAGCTGCAACAAATGGCGAGACAGGGGGTTTTAACGTTATACTAAGCAATTTCTTGTTCGATTGCGAGATGTGACGAAAATTGCCCGTTTACAACAGTGCTTTCGATATGTAAACTCACGCTTTAATGACGACGCGCAAAGCACGATGCAAAGTTGAGTATTCCCATCCGACGGAAGTAACTATACACCCCTTGCATGTGACGTCAAAGCAGCTCAATTTGGAGGACAAAACGAAAAAAATTAAATCTCACGAGAATTGAAAACCTATTGTTATGTCCTCCAAATCGAGCTGCATTCGACGTGCTGCAAGGGGTCGATTGACCCATAAAAGTACACTGAAAACTTACCAAAAATGGGTGGAGCAGCTCCTCGAATTTCGTCAATTTTTCGTGAATAAGCACCAGTCTCATGTAACGATTATCGAGCTCACTTTGAAGTCTTCTCCATCGCGCTTCTAGACTCGTCATCTTCGAATCCAAATCACTTTTCTTGGAAGGATGAAGCTGTTGTCCTGAGCTAGTCAAGAACTGCTCGCCTTGCTGAAGTGCGCTCTCCAAGGGCTGTTTACGTTCATAGATGGCTTTAGTTAACTTCTATTTCGTTAACCCGCCAAAAACAATACAAAGCAGAGGCAAATGAGGATTCCCGCCAAATTTGAAGGTATGGAGATTGTGGACGTGACGTAGATGTAAGGACGCGTGATGTGAAGTTGAGTGAATTTTCCCGCCAAAAACAGATGGCACATGAAAGAAAGAAGAATCTACATTTAGCGACGTTATAATTTAGCTTCGTGAGTTAAAATAAATTCAAAATCCTAAAAATATCTAGATATCAATTGAATATAATAAAGTTATTCATTCAAAATTTTAACAACTTCTTTGCTGTCACGAAGATTGATTTAGTATTTTATATTAGACGCATAGAGTTTTGCTCTTATTGTATCTAAAGTTCCTATAATAGATACGAATCTACCGGCTGTATGAAGCTTCTTGAAACTTTACAATGTGTCTAAATTTTCTCATCAACTTGAGATATCACGCACGGTGATAACATATATCAGTTAGAAATACGGTGGACGTTTTGCAGAGGATACATTTTGAGGGTTCTAAGTTAATTTTCGTGTCAGCGCTATCAATTTATGGATTGATTAACCTTATTAGCAATACAAAAGTGTTGTACATATAATCCACGCTGACAAACAAACTCTAAACTATTGTTTACAACAGCAAGAACTGAGTTTCCTACATTGAAAATCCTTTTCTTTGGAGTATTTCACTCTTTGTCAAGTGATTTTGAAGACGATTTCGAACATTAGTGAGTCTTAAAGACTTTTTGGAATAGTAGTTTTAACAAAACACACTTAACAAACACAATTAATAAATGCATACAGGTCAAGATGATTGGTTGAGCCGTTTACACTTTCAAGAACCATCAAGTCTATTCTAAGATCTTTATAATTACTCACCTAATACGATAACGAATCTTCGGAGATTTTGTCGTATATAAAAGTACGATCATTTTTCTGCTCGTTTAGCGAAAATCAGCGAGATATATGGCCGAGTAACAGCTGTTTTGCTTCAGGAGATTAAGTCGTGTAGTTGGTTGATTCAAGAAGAACTCTTACTAGTGTGATTGTACAACTCAGCGTGATAGAATCTTTTTAGTTTACGAGTTGTATTAATTTATAACACCATAAAAAACGCGTCAGAACTCGCTTAAATCCGACTGTAGAAACCACAAAAATACTTATGCCGTGAGGTCGGATGAGCCAGAATTCTGTATAATTAACAATACAAGCATCTTAAAGAGCATTAATCTTATGTGTACATGTCTTTTGTTTTTCACAAACCAAGCCGAACGTTCTTTCTACGCTCCGCTGTGATTTTTTCCACTAACTTTGAAAATTTAGCACCACTCTCAACCATTCCTATAGACCACCAAAACTCATTTTCATCACCTGAATTCACACTTTCTGGGCTTCAAAACTTCTTGGTTCAAGAACGTGTTTGTCAAACGAATGGAATGTGACTTTAAGCCTCTTTAAGACAATTTTCTTTGTGTATCTAAGAATGGTAAAGTCTAGCCACAATATTTTAACTCATTAAATTAATCCCGCGGAAAATAGGACTGAAATATTTCCTCTTTATAAAATCATCTCAATTTATTTCATTATTAAATTAAATTTTATTTTAATATCATTATTTTAGGTCTTTGAAGTGATTTCTATTACCTAATGTAATCAAAAACATCGGGTTTTTTATTCTATTTTTGGTTTTGTGTAGTTGGTTTACCTGTGGTAATCCACTCTAACCACAGGGATCCCTAGTCGAAAAGATCAAAGATATAAAAGATGGTGATTCGGGATAAAAATGGATGATAAAGAAATGTCTTTTCAAGATACAAACAGACGTTTTGCCTTCCAGTAAAACCCGTGAATACCTTACGTGTTAAGATGAGAGGTAAAAAGCAAGACACCAATTCTTTCCTACAAACCTGTTGTTGCTCCATTTGTTCCTCCAGTTGTTTCACGTCAGCCGGGGTTCCTGTCTGTTCCACCACGGTTTTTTCAATTTCATTAACCCAGTCCAAGAGCTTCTGTATCGATGAACACCATTCTACACAAGCTTCTTCAACTTCTTTGTGCTCTACTCCATGTCGCTTTAGAACTAATACGACTTTTTCCATTACGTTTTGAACCTGGATTCGGAGCTTTTCGTAACGATCTCGAGTTTCGGATGCCGTCGCTTGCATTTCGTCGCGGCTTCGTTGAGTCGTCGCAAGAGCGGGGTTCTCTTTTTCGCGAGATTCTGGGAGGTGATGAAGACTACGTCGGTATTTTTCTAGTTTTTCCTCGTAATCCTGAAAAGTATACGAAGCGTTTCAAAATTGTGATCATTATTTCGATAGAATTATAAATAATGAAACGTTTTTTCGACATCTTGGATGAAAAATAATCACACACAAAAAGCAACGATGCGCGATTTTCCCGGCATTTGTCATCTATACTAATCCTTTCCCGCCATTTTTCATCCTTTCCCGCCAATTTTTTAAGCGTGCGTATTACGAGTTTGGAATGGATTATCGGTTCTTACCATGGAATCTGATGCATATTCACTTGATCTAGAAGCTAGGTTCTGAATCGGGATTTCATGAGAGCAGACTTCACTGTACAAATTCTGTCAAAGAGAGAAAGAATTTAAAGGATGAGCAACACAGCAAAAACTTAACAGAGTAGATGCAATAATAGTGCAAACACAGTAGGTTTTGTATGGCTTTAAAATGACAAAGTCACGGTACGGAATTGATGAGATCAGTCGTACCATACACAGCACGCACGTTCATATGTCATTCAATAAAAATTGCGCAAATGTATACACGGAACGGTCGTACCATAAACAGCACGCACGTTCATGTGTCATCCAATAAAAATTGCGCAAATGTATACACGGAACGGCCTTACCATAAACAGCACGCACGTTCATGTGTCATCCAATAAAAATTGCGCAAATGTATACACGGAACGGCCTTACCATAAACAGCACGCACGTTCATGTGTCATCCAATAAAAATTGCGCAAATGTATACACGTAACGGCCTTACCATAAACAGCACGCACGTTCATGTGTCATCCAATAAAAATTGCGCAAATGTATACACGTAACGGCCTTACCATAAACAGCACGCACGTTCATGTGTCATCCAATAAAAATTGCGCAAATGTATACACGGAACGGCCTTACCATACGCAGCACGCACGTTCATATGTCATCCAATAAAAATTGCGCGAACTATACGCGGAACGTAAGGCTTCCTCGTGTGTTCTTCACAGTCATGCAGAAAATGTCTTTAACACTGCGCATGATACTTGACATTTACTTACAACAGTATTAAATATAATATTGCAACTTTTTTTTCACAAAACGTTCTTCATAAGCCGCTTTATTTCACCAGCCGATCAATCTCTGGTTGACACACAAATGGCAAGTATCACCGTCTTGAATCCTACTCACCGTCAATTCCTCCATTCTCGTTTCTATCCCCTCAACTACTTGCTCCTCGGGTTTATGTTCTGGTAACCTCAAATCTCTAATACTCTTCTCAGCATCAGTCAACCAATTTTGCTCTGAATTCTGCGCGGTATGGTAAGTGTGTAGTTTTTCTAGTGTTTTGGTGTATTTGGACATTCTATCTTGAATTTGATGGTTCACAGCATCCCATCTCTCCAGAACGTCCTCGGTTCGTGCTCGGTCGCGTTCACTTAGCTTGGGGAGAGCTAAACGAACGTCTTCTACTTTGATGTGCCGAGGTCTCATCTCTTTATCATAAATATCCTGTAGAACAGTTACAGAAATATCTTGAAAAACTACGCAAACAAAAACATACCGGCAAAACGTACGATTAATTTCCCGCTGACCTCTGATTCTCCAGGATTGCGACGCGCGATAACACAAGTTTCAAAAATGCACCTGACGTAGATGGAATGGTGTCTTGAAAAATGACGCATTCATAAATATACCGAAAAACGCTTTAGTTATTTCCCGCCAGGCTCGCAAGCCCTCTTGCGCGCTTTTCAAGATCTCATTGCGCGTTCCTTTACGACGACAATGTGGTTGGATAAGACGACTCATGAAAACGTATCTCGTTGACCGTCAAACACATTACTCAGCCTGAGTAATATCATGTTAAATAACGCACTCTGTTTAGGAATACCGACGCGCGAATTAATTCCCGCCACGAAACGAAATTCGCGCCCATGCCCTCGCAATAATAATGCCTGTCGATAGTAAGAGTTTAAAACTTACGTCGAGCTGATGGAGTTGCTGTTGTTGTTCTCTAGGGTCAGCGGTTAATCCAGGTTGTTGGATCAGAATAACTTCAACACAGTGAAGCCAGTCTTCTAAATCTTTGACGATCGATGCTACGTGTTGCATGAATTCGAGCCTAAACAAGCAAGAAAACGAACAAAATTTCAGTACTCAGACAAGCTATACTTTATATACGCCTACTTCAAAAAACACTGTCGGTCGGAAATCTGAATTTGAAAATATGAGTCGAGTAAAATGTTGCAAAATGTAATATATTCACAGCCGAACGAAAGAGCTTGCTTACGGATTGGAATATTAAGAATGACCTTTGAGTTACATTTGATGTTTCGTATTTTAGCCAGAAAACAAAAAAGCACAAAAAAAAGTAACCCTCAGATCGCCCAACTCAGACCTCATCGGATAGCGCTATCCACCCTTCGTACAACCCGGCCCTGATGGATAAATCCTTATCCAGTGGATAAGTCGATGCTGGTATCCAATAAATTTATCCACTGGTTAAGATTTACCCGTCCGATCAGTGCTACCGCACTTCGTGGTTTCACTTACATCTTTTCCCATTCTTCAGTCGACCGTGTGACATTTTTCCACATTATTGTTGTTTCATCGAGCTTTCGTTGTAGTTGGGGATCTACTTTGCGAGTCAACAAATTCATCAAGGCGTCGTACTGAGGACGTCTTATTTTCCTCTTCTCCTCTTGAATATTCTACGGAATTCAAAAGTACCTGGATTAGCAGATAGACAAACACTTTTGGAGATTTGTGGATGATAATGTACATGCGATGGCAACCACAGCTTACCCAACAAACTACAGTTGCAAAAGCTCGAAAAGAGTTATAATAATACTATTCAATTCTTAGATATTGCTTCATTACCCAAGGATTCTAGAGAAAGTTCACTCGGTGTCCGTGCCCCCACCCAACCACCTTCTGCCCAAGGATCGCTTAAAATGAAAAATAGTCCCATTTATTTGCCTCCGGCTGGCATTAGCAAATTTTTCACCGGCTAGATCCGCCACTGATATTGTCGAATAACCAAATAGTGATTGTTAGTAATCTTGATTGCACTCCTTACCTTAATATCATCAAGATCTGCATCAATATTTTCAAGGTTTAGAGTCCCTGAAGACTTTTGGTCAACGTGCGTCTGTACTTTTTTTAACCACGTTAACAGGTCCTTTAGAGTGCTTTGGGCACTTTCCTGGGAAAAATAAAATACCTTGAAAATAAACAAGGTGACCTTTAAGGAAAAGATACGAGAAAAAAAAAACCAAATGATGTTTTATCTTAAATATTCTTTCTTTCATTATGTAGAAGCTCCGTCTGCTTTGAAGCTCTGCTGCGCACGGAGTGGTAATACCGGCAATAGTATTAGCTTTGCAACGCGCAACGGCAAGAGTGTATTGCGACAAGTTGCGCGAGCTCAGCTAACCTTTCATTTAATTTTTAAGGAACGCAAGTACAAATAAACAATGCCTTCGACTGGAAAACCAAGTGGATCATTTTTTTCACAAATACTAAGTTGAAAAACATGAAGCTCACGTCTTCTACAACGAAAACGATCTAAACATCCAGAAACATAATGACAAGTACCACCGTTTTTCACAAAAAAAGTCGTCAAGTTGGGTAACAGATCTTGAAACAGGTGTATTTTATTAGTGAGGTGTAATCGATTAAAGAGCTCCATTAAGATGAATAATACCAGCTGTAATTTGCGCTCTTACCTGATCAAGAATTTGTTGTTTAGGTGTTTCGTATGATCGTACTTGTGTTCTAGTAGCGTCTGTATCATCATCGTCAAAAGCCATCTCTCGATGCTGACTTACGAGCTGTTCTGTGATACCTATAACCTCTTGGTCACCTGAGTCTTGCATATCTTTTAGTAACTGTTCGACATCTTTGCTACCAGCTAGAGCCAACTGGGGAAGATTGGCCTGAAGAACGAATACCATTAATCTATTGATGGCTTGCAAACATTCCCAAGACAGTCAAAAGACAAAAATAAGGCGGCCATTGTGGTGCATTTGAGAATGGATGCTAATGAGAAATCTTTTGTTAAATGGCGCGATGACGTAACATGCAATCGAAGAATTCGTGCCCCTTAAGTCTCTGGCTTGAGTTTTTTCAAATTCTTTGGTTCCAGAAAATATCCATACCCTGCCATGGTAGAAATCGAAAATTTCCAGGGCGTGGGGGGTCAAAGGAATAACAATACCACCCCCTCCCCACTATCATAACGAAGATCGTTATCATCAATCGTTCATCATCAGTCCATCATTATAACCGTTATTTTCATCGCTGGTCAACATCATCACCACCACCACAGCACCTTTCATCCTCATTATCACCATCATTACCACTTTCATCATCATTACCATCACCACCACTTTCGTCTTCATCATCCTTCATCCATCATCGTCACCATCCCTTACGACATCATCATCAATCATTATCATCATTTTTCATCTTTCGTTAACATATTTCACTTATCAACGATACTCTCCTTGCCTATGCAAGGTTAGATCTATAGAAACACACCTGTTGTGGAGCAGCTGTTTTGATAACCTTTACTTTACTAAACACTTGTTCTTTGCTCAGTGCTTGCTTGAGGTTCCAGTGTCTTGTTCGCCATAACGTTAATAAGTGCTTGTATTGAATCTCTAGCCTAAACAAACAAAACCAAATATATATCGGTCATATTATTGTAAACATTTGTTAATATTAATAATTTATTCCATAAACGATTCAATAATGTAATATTATTTAATAATTAGTATGATTCAATAAACTGATCTCCAATTAATTAAGTCAAATGTAATTTTGATTTTGTTGTTGTATCAATGCAGCTGGGTGGGATAAAAAAATAAAAATAAACCAGAAGTAACTGTGGTTTTACAGAGTGGCTCTAATACTTCAGTTTCGAGTTCCCTGTTGTTCAGGGTTAGCCTCCATTTTGTGCAGAATATTCATGTGTTCCAGTGAGGATCCGTGAAATTTCAAAATATTTGTATTAATCGTTGAAGTTGTGCATTCTTTCCTTTACCGTTGGTGTTTGTGAATATTTAGACACAGATTCAAGGCTAACCCTGAGTAAATGAGTCTGTAATCAAGAAACACAGTGGTAATTGGGAATTTGAAAATGGTCTATTTCTTCCACTGGATTCCAATTGGAATTTGGAAGCTGATTTTTGTGGAGGGAGGAAAAACTAAAGAACGCAGAGAAAAACCCTCCAAGTAAAGAAGAGAAGCAACTAGCAGCTTTACTTGCACACAACATTGTCTGGGAATCAAACCTGGGTTGCCTTGGTGAGAGGCAAGTGTTCCCACCACTATGCCACCCATGCTTCCCTTGAGAACATACCTTGTTGCAAAGTCAGCTGCTTCTAGATCTGGGGCAGGTATCACAAAACATACAGAAGGAATCTCACTTTTTTGGCCTGTAGTTGTGTTGACCTGAAATGGAGGATAGAAGACAAGTAGCACTTTAGTGATGTGATTCATTGATGAATGGATTTGATATGATGATGGCAGAAATATAAATCGTATTGTTAGTAAATAGGAATTAAAATGTATGAGCTTGAAAAAAGTAAAGACTACACTTCATTTTAACTTTGGAATCTCGTGATGATGGTGGGGGTGATGATTATGGTGATAATATTGAAGGAGGTGACTGAAAGTAAAGACTACCCTTCATTTTAACTTATGGAATCTCGTGATGATGGTGGGGGTGATGATTATGGTGATAATATTGAAGGAGGTGACTGAAAGTAAAGACTACCCTTCATTTTGACTTATGGAATCTCGTGATGATGGTGGCGATTATGGTGGTGGTGATGATGATGCTAGTGATGGTTGTGGTGGTGGCGGTGGTTATGGTGATAATATTGATGGAGGTGACTGAAAAATATTTGTGTGGTAATTCTGATAATAAGGGTGTTGATGATAAAGTTTGGGAAGATGGTGGTGGTGCTGATGATGCAGTAATGATACAAGGATGATGATGACAAAAATTAATATATCATAACTAACCTTCCATGCGTGATGTTCAGAATTGTCTAACAGTAAACATTCCTCTCCTTTTTCTGTCACATTCTAACCAAAAAAATAAATAAAGTAGTTAATAAACTTCACCAATTCCTTTGTA
The DNA here is from genome assembly GCF_029948245.1 of Actinia tenebrosa. NCBI lineage: Eukaryota > Metazoa > Cnidaria > Anthozoa > Actiniaria > Actiniidae > Actinia > Actinia tenebrosa. The sequence goes on from NW_028292578.1 coordinate 17,719,238, forward strand.
TAACCCCCAAAAAGGACTTTCCAAAAATTTTCAAATTTTATCAAAACCCTGAAACACCTCTAGGCTAAACAAAGTCAGGGCTAAGCTAACTCACAGATCCAATTTGAATTTAGTGAATTGTCCAAAACTAAGTTTAACAGGGTGATCTATCGATGGTTCACCCTGGCTCTTAGTTGACGAAGTAAACATTAGAGAGAAAAAAATGTACTGTACTTAGTTGATTGGGTTTCCGTAGGGAGGAAAACCAGCGAACCCTAAGAAGACCTTTGAATCAAGTGAAAAATCCAACAAACTCAACTCACATGTGACACCAAGTCCAGGAATCAAACATGAGACCCCAGATGGCTGAGACAAGTTCAATTGCACTACCTTTGCTTTCATGATTATTTCAAAAGATTTTAGTTTCTCATCTTACTTGTAAATTCTTGTATCCACAGGCTGACTTCACAGGTGTTTTTTCTTTTAATTTTGCTTTTCTTTTGGGCAGAGGAACAACTTGTCTGCTCAACAGTTGTAGAGAGCTTATTGTGTCTTTATAATCTACTAATTCTTGCTTCATTTCCTGAGAAAAAATATATTATCTTTAAAATCTGACCAGATAAATGAACTAGAAAGAAATTACCATCAAAATGTTAGTCATTTTAAAATATCATATTCCTTATGAGTTGAAGAGTACCACTTAACATTCCAACAATAAATTGGAGGGTTAAGATTGGAAATGGAGTTTGTAATTAGATGGGAAATGGAATTCAAAATGAGACTGGGATTCAGATTACTGGGAATGGAATTAACAAGAAGATTTAACAAATTTTCAAAATTCCATTTCCATTCTCTTTTTTTTCTTTCTATTCTATTCTTCCTTTTTCTACCATCTAATATATTTAACCACTCACCCATTGGCCACATGAACCTTCTTTAGACTTTCTAGAATTATTTATATTCATTGCAAGGTTCTATTTGGAATGATACTTTGAAATAACTTGCAGCCCCTATTTCATGGTTTGTGTGTGACCAGTGAACTGGAACCATGAGTGACAGTTTTGAGAGCACTCGCCTCTCACCAATGCGACCCAGCTTCAAGTCCTGCTGAATATGTGTCACATGAGAAGCATTTTTCTGTACTTTGAGAGTTTTTTCTCTGGGTTTTCTGTTTTTTTTTCTCCCTTCACCAAATTGAACTTCTAAATCCTAATTTGATCTATCGGCTGCCTCATCAAGTGGGTTGCAAAGCCTGTTAGGCTTTCCATCCACTGTGGAATGGTAAATCAAATTAGATTTTCAAACGGATATATGGTATGTGGAGAATAGTCAGTTGGGTAGCCCATTTAGTTCATTGAATACTAAATTCTACATCATGCTGACATTATACATCTTTAACCATTATATAAATTGCCATCATGCTTTTAATTAGCTGCCAGCTTCTGACCCATTAAGAATTTGCATTTTTGCCAAGACGAGATCCAGCATGTATCGTAGGTCAGTCTCTGGGTCAGTCAGTAAGCTATTTGTTTTGTCGTAGCAAAGTTGGATTGAATTCCTATTATTTTATGAACTGGAATTATTTTCTGACTGAATATTGTCCAGGAACACTATTAACTCTCTTAATATATTACCTAAATACTTTCCAAAAACATCTAATGTTACAGGTTTTATGGCAAGAAAGAAAAACTTCAAGGGAAAACAGTGAATTACAGATTCGTTATATTCTTATTCTATCATTAGTATTCCTATTTACATAATTACACTCTCCCTGTTAATCCAAGCACGGTGGGATATTCAATTTTGTGCAAAATTGTAAGAATTTTCAGACAAAAAACAATATAAAAAATATCTCATTTCCCTTGCTGTCATTTTGGAATAATCTTTGCTTATATTTAAAATATAGCAAACAAATAGATGTAGAATTTTAGATAAATCACGACACGACCAACGTTTCAGGCCGGTAGATTAAAATTGCGAGCAAACTTTATCTCACAAAAAACTAATTAACTTTTTACATTTAAACTATAAAAGTAAAAGTAAAACAAATCTCGATCTTGGGTATAAGCTTATTTCATTAATTAAATTTTTTAGACCGAAACCTGATCACGAATAGCAGACTAAATTTCGAAAATTAATTCCCTGATACAACAATTTACAAATACTACATTTTAATATTTACCGAAATCATCGAGCTCAAAAGACTAACAAAGAATGAATACACAATACATTTACTTTAGCACGGAATATAGCAAATAAATGTCAAATCGTTTTTAAAATTATAGCTGAAAGATCTAGACTCTAGCAACCATGTCTGGCTTCATTCAAGCGGAACTCAACTTGAATTTGTTTACAATATTTTTGCCCGTCTCCAGCTTTCAAAAACGGCTAAACGATGTTCCTGACAACTCAGCTGGCTTGAAGAACAACTGAAGACTTTGTTTTACGATGTAGAGCAAAATCGGAGGTTTTCTAGTATATATATTTTTAATTTTCAACGATTGAAAAGACTGCTTTCAACTTGCGCGCCAAAACGTTCATATTTTGTAGCTTTCACGTGAAGACGAAGTCCACGTGTAATAATCAATCACTTCTTAATTGAAAATTGTCCAAAATCTCGTGAATATTTGTCCAAGATACCGTGAATATTTGAAAGAAGCTTACCTGTTTAAACTGTAGCATATCTGTAACAACTTCTTTAAAAGAGGGCTCGATCTCGTCCGTATTATTAGTTTTAGGCGAGCGAAGGATCAAGACGTATCTCTCCGGCTTTGAAACACTCGGTTGGACTTCGTGTTGTTGAAATATATCTTTTACATAATCTAAAGAATATGCTACAATAAGACCTAGTTGAGTTTGCCTTACGACTGGAAAGGTGTCCAAAGGGATGTCTGAGCGAAGAAATTCGTTATTAGCGGGAAGAACTCGTTCCCTCCAAAACTTTTGCCATCGACTGTTGTGGAGTATACTGTCATGATCAAACCCAGATTGAGTCGAGTTTTTCCACCGAATTATACTCGCTGCACTGTTGAATTGTCGTTTTAATAATGAATATGCGAATACTGGAGGTCTAGAAAGCATATTTGTTGTCCATGAGAAAGGAGAAGTCCAGAAAGTTGGAGGAACGGACGACCGTTCCCTTGGTACAACTTCTTCGTCTCTTTCTTTTAAAACAATGTACACAATTAACGTCAAGGACGACAACAGAACGAGAGTGGCAGTGAATAAAATAAATGATAAAATAGGGAAAAGACTCCAGTGCAGTGCTACACACATAGTAGATTCATCCGTGCTCAGTGCAAATGAAAATATCCAAGATCATGGACGATGACCTCTTTCGTTTGAAGATGGTAGCTTTGCAACAAGCAAGTGTTATAAAACCTAAGTCAAAGACGTGCTGGACCGTACTAGATTTAATAACTTAATTTACCAAAGCTTCTGTACTCTATTAACTCAGAAATCTCCATGTTACTTCTTTTTGATATCATGACCAGTTACTTCTCCTTGTGACAAGCTAATCGAAGTCAACAACTGCATGTTTGAGTTCACGTTATATTCTGGTGTTTCTTGTAGAGTCAAAATGCCACAGCCAAGATGCTTAAAAATTCGTATTCATCTTCAACATCTAAGTAAATACAGCATTCCTTTATGCAACATGGTGTTCAGATTTGGTCCATTCGAGATGTAAAAAAGGCTCCCGTCGTGTTTGTCTCAGCAGAAACGAATATAAACATCACATCTAGCATGAGACCGGCCGTAATCCAACGCGAGTGCACTTACACACGGGAGAGAGCGAGCCCACACAAAGAAAATATCAAAATGCATAATGATCGAGCGCTTAATATTTATGACACGGGACCATAACTGCTTTTAGAGATCTCTTTATTCAACCGCTACCCGCTTTGGTCGATTTTAACACCTTTAAGTGGTTGCTAAATGCCCTATAATGGGATTTTGAAGCATTCAAGTTTTGTTTAAATTATTATTTGGTGTGATTTTTGAAAACGTTCAGGATCGCGTGACTTGAACCGAACTGACTGGCGTTACATTTGAACGATAAAAGCTTTTTTGCATGTAGACTCGTGTTCCTCTTTATGTCAATGGCTATCTATGTAGCAGGTATCAAGTCACCAATATATAAATATAATGTCAAGTGCAACAAATTCTAAAAAATCTATAAACATTATATTCTAAGTGTGGCTAAAAAAACTTACCAAATCCCACCTCCAAAATAAATCCACACAGTTCTCAAAATTTGTTATTATATGGAAAGCATTTTGTTCACAGGGAAAATAATAACTCTCAAACTCACGATATTAATTGCCTGAAATCTTTCTATCTAATGAGAGTGGAAATGGAAGTAGAAATAAAGTTTGTTCACATTAAAAATCGGATGGAAGGGAAATGAGTGGGAAGATTGGAAAATTTTTTGGCGCCGTTTACTTAAAAACCAAAAAGGGACATATATCGCAGAACCTGTTTACTTTATTTAAAAGTATCACAGAAACCAGTTTTATTTAAAAGTGTTGTTTTTCATAGTTTCTTTACCCTCGGGGGAAAATTTAGCGATATTTTTGTGTGGCTTTCATAGAAGTAAGATGAAATCATCCACCCACACGCTAGCGTGGCTGGACTACAATATAATCAGTCAATCAAGACACTCACCGATAGTTTTGCAAGACGTTCTTCCGCCGTGGCCCGGTCTGGTATGACTTGAACATCGTACACATTATTAAGATCATCAATTAGACGAACCATTTTCTGTTCAGCTATACTTGCGTCTCTAAAAAACTATAAACAAAAGACAAATTAATGTTTGTAGGCTTTACTTTTCTGAAGTGGTATATTATTTAATTATTGTTTTTTTGTAAGAGAAACAAAAAAGCAGGAAACCAGATACTCAGCTGTTCTTTTTGACTCCTGTTTAGGTTTTTTGGTAATTAAAAATTAACAAATTATTTTGTTTTAATGCAGAACTAAGTTCATTTTTTTTTAGCATCTTTGTGAATCTTTTTAGTGTATTTTTCTAACTCATTTCCTACATTTCTTTAATTTCTTTGAATTGTTTACAATCCGTTTTTGTTAATTTTTACTTTCTAATTTTAGAGAGGAAAATTCTTTCCATTGGCAAGCAAACAATCTTTCTTTCCCATTTCTTATTTCATAGTCGGATTTTTTCATGGTTCTTTCTACTAGATGCAGAGACAAGTAGGTCACGTTTCCTAGGCAACAGACCACGCGTACTGATGTTGGACCCTTCCTCACACATGGTTAGTTGTGCTAATATTGTCCAGCTCACCTGATGGTATGTCTGAGCATGTGTAAAGTGTTCCTTGAATGCTATGGTCAACTGCTTTATCCACCACCATTGGTTCTTCATGGCGCTTAAGTAAGCCTGTTAGAACACCAAGAAATTCATTAAACTATCTAAAATTAATTTACACGTTAAAATTTTTTTCTGAGCGACATTTTTTCTCTTCTTCCCTCCCTTTCCTTGTCTTCCTTTTCCCTCTCTAATCCTTCGCCTTATACATAAAATAATTAATTCTAAGTTTCTTTTGAATATAACCTGGGGCGATGTTGAAAGACATTCGTTATACAGACAACATGTGCTCGATGGGTGGCATTTGGTGGGCTGTCTGGGTTGAAGTAGAGACTGAGGTGAGGGCGTGGGAGCACAAACTGAGAGTTATCGAGCATGACTCATCTTAATGGCCAAGAAATGTTTAATAATGAGTTGTGTTTGGTGAGCATAATGGGAGTGGCTGTGCAGGTGTGACTAGTACTGATGGGCTGAGGGAGTGCGGGGGGGGGGGGGGGGGGGAGGGGGAGGGGGAGGGGGGTGGGGGGATTTATATAAAATGAACTACTTTGAAGATACGGCGGCCATTTTGAATCACAAGGCACTATGGGTGGTTCCCAAAATATACAAAGCTTTGCTACAAAAAAGGCGTAGAGTTCACATTTACGGTTCACAACATTTTGACAATAGATGATTTAAAATAAAAGGACAGTTCAACAACGGAGAATAATTCTCAAATATCGTAGAGTCATCATTTCAGAGTCATGTCTATGTGACCCCTAATGCCTTGCGATTCAAGATGGCCGCTGCATCGTCAAAGTAGTCCATTTTAAGTAAGGTTTTACCTCTATGGGTCCAGGGGCAGGATGTTTAGACTTGATCATGGATTCTCCAGTTTTAACGATATCGTTCAATTGCGGTTCGTGTTCGCGAATCTCGTACGATAGTTCCTACAATTACAAATAAATAAAAGTCAATAAATATTAGTCTCGCAAAATCAAATAGATGAAGGAAAAAGGCCTGAATACCACAAATTTCCTATGGGATCGCTGTGTTTACACATCCAATCTGGCTTGATCACAAGGGCGTCTAACTAAAGAACCCCATGACGATCTAAATGAAACCTAAACATCTTTATTTAAGTCAAGTCGTTTTAGCGCTTTCGCACTAATTGGGAACACCCTTCACTCACACACTCAACTCCCATGTTGATTTTTACGGAGGGAGAAAACCGGAGAACCCGGAGAAAACCCTCGTAGCATAGGAGAGAACAACACATCAAACAAACTCAATTCACATGTGACGACCGACCCGCTGGACTCACAGCGGTGAAAGACGAAGCGTTAACAGTGTAGGCCACCGATGCTACCCTAGAAAAGTAGGCAAACACCAACTCACCTCTCCATAAAGTTTAAGGTCAGCAAGGTCGAGGTCAGGTCGGGCCCAATCACGTGACACCTCCGGCTCTTCTCGCTGGTTTAACCAGATCAGTTCTTTCGTTGCTTCACTCATGAATTCCACTAAACTCTTCAGATTCTTCAGCCGATCGACGGACAACGCCTGTTGGGATAAAAAGCAACAAGTAAAAACCTGATTCTATAAGTCGTAGTTTTTACTCCTTTGTTTCTGGTGGTCGCTCAACAAAAAAACAAAACAAAAAAAAAACAAAAAAAATCGAAAGAGAGCGAATTGGGTCAGAATTATGGATCAGTCTATAAAAATCTTCGATGGGCTTCATGTGATAAAAAAAAAATGCAATAAGTTCTGATCCAATAAATCTCTTTTTATATCGAGCGCGTCATTTCATAGAGCATTATTCCTTTATTTAATTAAAACCCAAAAAGATAATCTTATTCTGAAGAGGTCTAAAATGGGAAAACATTACGTCCAACCCAAGATAAAGAGCATTATTTATATCCTTCCAACTGCTGCAGAAATCAAAAGTGCACAGATTTTTCAGCGCATTCCTTCAACGTTAACGACAAGTCATAAAGCCCTTTTTCAAATACAGCTTGGAATAAACAACATGGATAGTTTTTCCTTTCTCGTCACTATATCAGTCTAGTATACTTACCACAAGTACAACATATTCTTCATTCAGTTGGATAATCTTTGGCTTCAATGTTATGTCCTCATCCTATGGGGAAAACAGAAGTGCTATGGTCTAAGCCTCGTAGTAGTAAATATAGTAGTCTGCGCGCGACAGATCTGCACCCACTTTTGCGTAAGAAAATAATAATAAAACAGTGCGCACTCTTGAAATCCAAAGAAAATTGAAATAGGAGGCTCCATAAAGTGGTCCAGAGAAATTGTTCTGAATCTACGCTTATCTTTACTCGCCTCTTCGTGTTTCCGCTCGCGAAGATAAAAGACCATTATACTTGGCTTGTTCATGGTTTCGACTCCCCTTAGTTAACGTTACCATGTCCCAAAAGCTTGACAAATTAATTAGAACATATCGGAATTTATACACTCTGCTCGCGCATAAATTGTTTCAATTTGTTACTGTCCTTTGAAAATGAAAGAAAATCGTACTCCTTGTAGTACTCTTTAAAACAGATACTGTGTAGTTGCTTGTGGGACAAGATTTTAATTCCACTGGGAAAGCGGCTGCAACGTTGATTGGTTCGCTATTGTCTGAGTGGGAACTATGAATTACATGCGCGACGTACCTGGAATTTCTTGACTCGTGCCAACTCCTCATCAAAAGCAATAATCATATCATGCTGTCCGTAGTGTTCCTGAAGACATTTTTCAGATGAAGGCAAATCCAAGCCATAACCAGCCTTTTCCATCGAGTTCTACGGGAAAGGAGAAAATGGTTCTTTCGAGTTCGATGACAATACAACTAGACAACTATTCAAAGCTCATATAAACAAGAAAGACGCAAATATCAGCGGATTTTTTGCGCGCGCAAAACGAACGGTTGTGGGATGAATTAGTATTGTGATTGGATATGGAGATTCATTCTTTATTTTTATGCCAATTCAAAGTCAAGTACAGTTTAGAAGTTGATTTTTGTAGAGGAAAGAAAACCGGAGAACCCAGAGAAGCACAGGAGAGAACCAAAAAACAACTCTACTCAAGCGACACCGAGTATAGCGGAACTCGAATCCGACTCGCCTTGGTGACAGGCGAGCACTCTCACCGCTACGCCGCCTTGGCTTCTTCACTTTGGTATATAGGTCCGGGGTTCGATTCCCAGTGGTTCCAAGTCAGCTGAGTTGGTTGGTTCTCTTTCTCACTCCCGGCGGTTATCTTTAGGCATTTGAGTGACAAATTTATGAAATTACACGACACGGCACTCCGTTTTTCACAGTCATGCGCAGTCATGCAGTCTACTCTAAAAACTACAAGTACCTTTCTCTCTCTGACCCATAGTAACATGGCATCTAGAATGTCAGCCTTGCTGCCAGGTTCTCCTTTCTCCAGTCCAAACTGTAAGCGTATTGCCTTGCGCCTTTGGGGGGAGGCGCCAGGAGATATGCCAGAGTCCCATGACATGGAGGAGGGGAGAGACTCGGATGACGTCACGAACGTTCGACTTATTCGTTCTATAAGATATAAACGGAGGTAAGGAAACCACGGTTACTATCATCAGTATTTTACCGAATGAGAAAAAGACTATACGCCGATCCCGCATTCATTGTTCTACCTCCCCAGTTACTGTAGTCCAGACGCTGACCTCTCCTAGCCTGACCGCTCCGCTTTTGTTGGGCTGCCTGTACTCGCGGAGCGGTCATAGGAAGGACCTGTTGCTGTAGGAAAAGCTAAAATGTGTGGTTTTTTTTGTTTTTTTGTTTTTTTGTTTTTTGATGTGCGACATGGAAAGACACCGATAGCTGAAAATTTTATTCCCTTGAGAAAACTACCCAATATCGATAAATGATTTTTTTTTTTCTTTGGGTGGACACTCATAGCCAGGATCGGTCTATTCTTGTTTTGATGTCGTTCAACAAAGTATAAGGGTTATCTGTTGTACCTTGAGGGATGTTCTCGTCAGACGTCACCCTAGACACCGTAGTACTTGATTCAATAGGTTCTCCAGACGCCGTCTTGTACGTTCTTTTAGTGATTTTAATGATTTTAGTGGACCTCAATATGTCTTCGTCCATGGGGGATGGACCTGCCTCAGCGGCATCTGCTACGTCTGGTTCGATGGGACGTTCAAGCTTCATTTTCTTTGCTTCTGAAGTGGATACTGTGTCATAGTAGCTCATCTCAGATGCCAGTCGTTCTAACTGAATCTTGATGTTTTTCCAACGAATATTGATGTTCTGTACTCTGTTGAAAAAATATGAAAGCAATCGTAAGAATTTTCCTACCATTGCGGTCCCCTTTACAATAACCTTAGGAATTTTTTCGTGGGGAGGGGAATCTCACACGAAGTCAAGACGCAAACAAAACTGAGAAAATATAATTTTTATGACTGCGGAAAACTCTTAGCACGGAGTCGCTGCTACGTGACCGTAGACGGTGCCGTGTCCATGCATTTTGATTGGATGAATAGTGATCCATCGCGCTGTGATTGGTTCGAACGATATCGTCACTTTCGTACCGTAACCGTGTCGCCTGCCGTTACACTGTCACACGACTCTACTTGCTGTTGCTCCACTGAACAGCTTAATAAATCCTTACCAGGCATTGATCTCAGACGCCTTGGAAATGTTGCTCATCCTTTAGCGCATCGAATTAATGACATGACAAATGTTGGTGGGGAAAACTACACCAACTATTCGAAATTGTGAAATCGCTCAATGCTTAGGAAAGCCATTCTTTAAGCTCGGGTACTGAGCTTACGAGCCGAACAATGGTTTGCACAAGCATTTCCATTAGAGTGGCTTAACCGTAGCTTTATTATTTCTTATAAATACCTGTTTTTCAGTTCAGTAGCCCTTGAATAATGACCAGTGACAAGCAGCTCCGAACCTGATATCATGTGCTTGATGCTACTCTCGAACATCTGAAACAAAGATTGCGCAAAAATTGAATGATGGGATCCCTGAATGATAACACGTACCTGCTCACCCATCTAGAAGCTGATGACTTACTATACCCTTTCAAGCCCCGAACCCTCCTTTCCGACAGACAGCAAAACTTTGAGAATCTCCTGAACAATCTACATGTTCCTGTACTTTCAATAGATGAGCTAAAGACGGTAGGTTTTCTTACCATCAAGGATTTTTCAATGTTCATGAAGTGTTTTCGTCGTGTAGCAACATCGATTTTGTCACGATTTTTTTCTTCCTGCAATGGAAATTCATTAGAGGAAATAAATGTAGGGACCGCACAGACAGACAAACAGAAAGACTGACTGCCTCACTCAGACTGTCGGACTGACTGACAGACGGGCGAACCGACAGACTCAAGTATACGGAAGGAAAATAAGGAAAAAGGAAAGATAAAGACAAACAAAGGCCGCACGACAATAAAAGAACAGATATTTTAAAAACGACAGCGTCAGACAGAAAAAGTAACAAACCGACCATTAAAAAGTCAAAAAGATCATTCAGTCTGTCGGCGAACCAAAACGCTCTCTTCAAAACAGCCCTACCTTCTGACACCATTTACCATTACACAAAGAAATTAAAAGAAAGTTATAAAACCCTCAAGAAACACGAATACTAGGGATTGCTTTGGGCTTCACTCAAAAAGTAAATGTTTGACATACCGCCTTGATTCGATCCTCGATGTCATCGAGCGAAGCGTCGACCAACATCGCCTGAAAACAACGCGGAAATTCAAAGATATTTTAACTCTTAATTCCTATAGAATTTTCCAATGATTTACAATTACTTTTGCATCAAAAGAAACTTAAATAAAAAGCTGGAATAAAAGGTTTCTATACCAAACAAGTTCTCACCTCTTTATGAATTTTTTCGGCTACTTGAGACATTTGTTCCAACCTGAAGAAAAACACAAAATTTCATAGATAACCTGAATTCCGGATTGAATTTCTACCAATGTCATTCAGTTAAGCAGCTAAATATCTAGTTATTCGATAAAGAATTGATTTTATAACCAACCTTGTAAGTTCAATTCTCAAAGACTTGTTGTAGCTATCTTGTATTTCGACTAGTTTTGTCCAAAGCTTTAGAAAAAATAAACGAAAAATTTAGCAGCTTTTCGATGCTTGGCTTGTATAGTTTCGGGTATTATTCATATCAAGATAAATTTGCCCTCCAAACGAAAGAGAGGATATAGTTCAAGTACAATATTGGTTTCAAACAAATAAAGAATGCTATCAATCTTAATGTGAAGTTTAATAGATTGTCTGGAAGTTAACGTTTATCTAAAATTTAAATTCGTACAAGTGGCGTTGGTCCAAGTTGTCTGTATTTGTTAGGGAGAGTTTTTGGGTAAAATCGTTAGTTTGAGTGGAAATAAGTTTTTGCAAAAGCATACGGGAAAATTAATGATTATTTATTATTTATTTCAGCTAATTTCTATGAATGGGAAAAATTACTGAGCTATATAACTGTCAAATGGTTTCCCAATTTAAACCAATCAGAGGGCGAGAAAAGAACACTGCCCAATCAGAGTCACAGTAACGTACTGCTCCCACTCAAACATAATATTCACAAACCTTCTTTCGCCGAAATAAAACGATAAAAACACACACAATAAATAAAATAAAGGCATACACACCACTGCGAGTTCTCGAGGGCTACAATCTTTGGGGAAGTCGAGCCATGTTGTCATTGGACCATAAAGTGCCTGAAAAGTCAGTGGAAAAAAAACTTTTACATTTTAAAAATATTTACAAAAATATATAAAGAGATCGTTAAAAAGGTGCTTATTCAGTAATTTACTTAAGTAATTTATATTTTGTAATTTACTTAAGATAAAATTACTAATAATCTATTTTTTTACATTTTATTCCAATAAAAAATAAATACATGATGAATCGAGTTTAGTCGCTAATGTCAAAAATAATTTAGCTTGTGGGCTTCATTGTATTACGATTTTGACAGTTAAATAGAATAAACTTCAAATGAGTGCATTAAACTGCAGGTGTCTTATTTCACAGTGGAGTGTAATTATTCAAATATATTCACAAACTGGTGAATGCTAGTTCTTCAAGGGTGGGTATTTATCAACTTCGAGAGAAATTTTATAACATCGTATCCCATTTATTACCCAAAAGTATATTATAGAACACATTGCTAGACTTAATAACTGAAAAATCACGTGACTTCGACGCAAATTTAAACGCCAGTTTGGATTGGTTAAAATTATTTCTTTCGAACAGCTGTCCTTGTGATTAAGCGTTACTTTTAAAACGATCAACATTTGAAAAAGCAAGCATACCCCCCCCCCCCCCCCCTTTAAGGACAGAGAGACGAATACAAAAGACTGTCTTAGTAAACACAACGCGACGTGACGCCGCACGCGTGGCCCACGTGGGCCGCACGCGAGCTGATAAATGACTTTCAAAAGTTATGTACCCACTCTACACCACGTTGGTACACAACACTTTGTCCAATTGTTGACGGCATATCGTGGTAAGAGAACATACAACACGCTAAACTCCTCAAGGCTGGGGCAAAAAGAAATGAGAATTTGAAATATTTATCTTAGGGGTGGGGGGGACAACAAATAAACGGAAGAAAGAGAATGGGTAGAAAGAAATTTTCTTCATACGTAGAGGAAGTAAGATGAAAACACTTTCAAGGTAAGGTAAGGTAATGGAAGAATAGGAGAAAAATGCGCACGTACCTGAAGATCTTTGTGAAGCATTTTAACAGAGTGTCGTAGCGTGACCATGTCAGGGTATTCAGTGATGCGATAACGATTGAAATCCAATATCAGTTCCTAAAGAAAAAATGCTTTAAAATATTAGAGATCCGACTTCCAGTCCATTCAGAGAATTAACTAACACTGCTCCCCAAAAATATTGACATAAAAAAATGTAAAAAAAATAAAAAAATAACTACTAAGGAAAAACTGTCGACAGCACAAAATACTTTAATTCCAAAGAAAACACGCAAGCTATTCATTAAGAGAAACTGTTGAAAACATGACACTCTTGACTCACAGAGAAACCCATGTATATTTGTTTGATGTGTTTCAGTGTCTTGTGTGTGTCCTCTGTCTTGCTAAATGTATATCACACCTGAGACACTGTTCTACTATCTGCTGACACAGTCTTTACCGATGATAACACAAACCTGTTTCTCGCTTCTCGCACCCCCCCCCCCCCCCTCCCTCCCCCAAAATCCAAACTATACCAGTAAGTAGGGTAAGTAGGGTCAGGTTTGGTTTCTTTAGCTGTGCCTGGGGCAGACAATACCTATGCATATTCTTAATACTAGATATAAATGGCATTTCGTAATTTCGTACCTTAATACCATGTATTGTTCTGGGGATTTGCTGTCTTTCTAGTCGGATGGTAACTTGGATAATCTGGTCAGTCAACATCTTAGCGTAGCTGCAATATTCTTCGTACTTCAGCTGCTTTTCCTTAAAAAGATAATAACATAATACGATGTTATTCTTTTAAAGAGAAAGGCAATAACTACAATATGTTTTTTTTTTCCGAGGCGCGCACAGAAAGAAAAACAAGCACAGAAGAAGAAATAAGCCTAAAACGTAAAGCGTGTGCAAAGCGCGCATGAACTAAGGTGTGTTCATGGAAATATTTCATCACAAATATCGATATGCGCACTGATATACTGACGCGCAAGAAAAAGTAACAATACGCGTATAGATGCGAGCATATTACCCACACCAATACAGGAACTATAACGTTAAGTGCATGGGATGCGCGCATGAAATAAATGTGTTCACGAAAACTTTATTTAGACATACTGATGAGCGCACAAAAAAGGGCCATGGTATGCAAGGAGCGATAAAAATGAAAAAACATCTCCTCATAGTAGATATATAATAAACAAGAATATTTTTCTTTGGTGAGAAGGCTCCAAAACGTAACGTGAAATACAAAAAAAAAATTGTTGCGTCTGCGGATGCTAAGAACGCGATGCTTTAACCTGCCTTATTATTAGACTGATTCCATGGGTCGGTCCCAGTTCGCTCCCTCCTCCCATCAGTCTATACCTTCTATTATGTGCATGCGCAGACGAAGCTGATCCTATGCTTAGCTGTGCATAGGTAAAAGGTTGGAGCCATACACAAGCATATTTATGATTGACGAAAAGACCATGAATAGAAGTAAAAAAAGGAACACGTTTGAATGGAGTTTTGCTACTTACACTATCGTGCAGAGATTCCTGGACTGACGGCGTTTTGGGGAACACTTCGTACAACGAAGCAACGTACGTCAGAATGGACTTCTCATCAGGATGTTCAGATAATACCAAGTCTGTTTTCATAGAAGGGAAAAACTCATGACTACTGTATACATAGGAGAGGTGTGTCAGATATTCATCTACAGAGCAGATTTACTCATGATACAGACATGTCTTACCTTACCGTGTCCGAACATTTTGATGCGACGCAAGCTTAATCTAGCGCGCTGCGATTGTTTGAAAAATGATCGTTCATCCAAGCCATGACCGTGCCATGCGCAGTCATTTTTCAGTCATTTTATGGCCCGTTGACGAGGGCGATTTTTGCGGCGATTTTTGAAAATATTATGTTTCTTTTATGCTTCTAAAGAGACATTTGTCCAGTTAATCTTGGTGTCCAGAATAAAACTCTAAAGGTTTATCCTTTACCATTCTTGACCATGACCAAAATCGCTGCATAAATCGCACCTCAAATCGCTGCAAAAATCGCCTTACACCAGTCCTTACACCATTTATTAAAGAGCGTGACGTTACCTTCGACATCGAGCAAACGGGGAAGATGAAGCTCTTTCTCGGCGACATGGAATGCATACTCAACGTTAGCCTCGGGAGAGGTCTTATTTAACTTGGAAAAATCCACTAGATCTGGCCTGAGAAGAAAAAAAAAACGGTTCAGTAACAGTCTAAAAGATATAGTCTTTATTTTAATAATGATTAACGTTGCATAATTCTAGGAGATTTGCAAACGTTAAAAGCAAAAATTGGTACCTGTATCTGTGGATTATCGCATTAAATGCAAAACCATCTCTCCAAGACGAACTAAAGTCTTTAATTTCCACTTTAGGATATCTATAAGATATAAACAAATGGGGATGATCATTTGTACTCATTCTGCTAAGTTGACACTTAAATAATGTCCTTAGATTAACAAAGGGGCCTTCCCCCTCCCCTCCCCTGTTAAAACTGTTACTATAGGTCTATTTTATCGATGTGCCAAGGTATTAAATATACCTACCCCTGTGTGACTTTTTGTGCCCACACCAAGAGAGCATCTTTTGGAGTCAACTCTTCGACCTTCTTACCAGCCACTTCAACATCCAGATCAGATATCTGTAATAAATACAAATATTAGTTAAATATTTATTTCTTAGTCATAATAAGTTTATATTAACTTTAATGCTAAAACTTGAAAACCCAAACAGGTCATGAACAGAACGAGAGCAGACAACACCAAAAGCATTCTGGATGCAGCCATAAGACAGAAGGCTTTCTTTGGTCAAATAATTGGAGATCTGGCTTGTGGGTTCAATTTCTGGTCTCGGCATCACGGACATGTGAATTAAGATTGTTAGGTCTTTCCCTTGATTCAAGGGTTTTCCTCTAGTTGCCTCCCACTGCAAAACCTAACATGCAAAATTCCAATTCTATCTGTGAGTTATCGATGCCATGATTTTAATCAGTCCAAAGGTTTTTAAGTGTTCTATCTGTGAGTTCACCATGACATTAACTTGATCAGCCAAGAGGTTGTTTCAGGGTTTAATCTGTTAGTTATCTATGCCCGTCTTAGATCAGTCCAGAGGTTGTTCCAGGGTTTAATCTGTGAGTAAACTGTGCTTGTCTTTGATCAGTCCAGAGGTTGTTTCAGGGTTTAATCTATGAGATAGCTGTGCCCTGTCTTTGATCAGCCCAGAGGTTGTTTCAGGGTTTAATCTATGAGATAGCTGTGCCCTGTCTTTGATCAGCCCAGAGGTTGTTTCAGGGTTTAATCTGTGAGTTAGCTGTGCCCTGTCTTTGATCAGCCCAGAGGTTGTTTCAGGGTTTAATCTGTGAGTTAGCTGTGCCCTGTCTTTGATCAGCCCAGAGGTTGTTTCAGGGTTTAATCTGTGAGTTAGCTGTGCGCTGTCTTTGATCAGTCCAGAGGTTGTTTCAGGGTTTAATCTGTGAGTTAGCTGTGCCCTGTCTTTGATCAGCCCAGAGGTTGTTTCAGGGTTTAATCTGTGAGTTAGCTGTGCCCTGTCTTTGATCAGCCCAGAGGTTGTTTCAGGGTTTAATCTGTGAGTTAGCTGTGCGCTGTCTTTGATCAGTCCATGTGTTTTTTCAGGGATCAATAAAATTCGAAGTTTATTTTTGAGTCAATCAACATGTAATTTGCACTGCATTTTAACTTCAGATTTACCTGGAAATGAAGAATGATTATCCAAACCAATCCTAGGGTTAGCTTTGTATTACCATCAACTATATCATCACTGCGAATGTTCACCAACTTTATCTGATGAAAGAGAAATGAAAATGGAAAATTAAGGACAAAAATGGAGAAACGGGAAAAGAGAAATACAACAATGGGAAGACAAACATTACAACACATAAATGGGTAACAGGTAATGAAATGGGAAATATTAACGAAGGAGAAAAAAAAGAAAATATAAGTGGGAGGTTTGATGAGAAATTAACTTCTGAAGGATTCATTTAAATATCTTATTATTATATTGTAAGAAAACAGTATATAAAACATAACCCATTTTTCTTTCTACATAATAGAACAAATAAAAACAGCTTTCTTCCGTGCTCCATTACGTAATAAAGCACTTAGCAAGTGCCAAAAACACTCAAGAAGTGTGAGAATTACTCGCATATAGCTTATGCTTTTCTTCACACTTTTTTTGTGCTTTTTTCTTCCTGTGTGCTTTGTGCTTCATTACTGCACTGAGCACAGAAAAAGTGGTTTTATTTGTCAAATATGTATATGTGTGTACATTCATGTGGTACATATATTATTAATGACCATTATATTGAGTATTATTTAAAGCCATCCTCCTCCTAATTAATTTCCTATAATGCTACCTGCTGTTTAACATATGGCTTCGTAGCCTTCTACTCTCGATAATTTTTATTCAATAATTTGTAATGAGATCCAAGCATGTGTTAAAGAGATGTCTTGCTGAGAAATATCCCCATGAATCTAATGGAAAAGTGGGTTAGTTCCTCGTGGGTGTCACAGTACACTATCTTGTGAAACATATGGTTGTCACACAATCCAGCTTCCTGTCATGGCTGTCATGCAATCCACTACCCAGGTAAATTTAGTTCTCACACAGTCTATACTCATGAAATGTTTAGGTAAAGCCCTGATACCATTATCCAATGACTTACAGCAAATAATACTTACATTTCTGCTCTCAAGAAATTCCAAAGCAGTCTGAACATTTTGTAACATATGAAATCTTA
This sequence comes from Actinia tenebrosa, assembly GCF_029948245.1. Lineage (NCBI taxonomy): Eukaryota > Metazoa > Cnidaria > Anthozoa > Actiniaria > Actiniidae > Actinia > Actinia tenebrosa. Next base: position 17,736,995 of record NW_028292578.1, read on the forward strand.
ACTGCCCTCTTTCTCGAGGCTGTAACAAGAATAATGGAAAGGAATAATTTATTGATATTATTTCATGATATAAAATTAATAAAACAACAAAAATATGTTAAACATACATCTCAAAGAAAATGTGGAGTTCCAGAAAATATCCATAACCCATGGCAGAGGAAATTGGAAATTCTGGATGGGGTTGGGGAGTGGGGTTGGGATGTGGAATGGATAAATTTCATGCATCTTTTAGGTTGATTATTGAGGCTTCGTTTGAGCTGCCACCAACTATTACTCCACAACCTGACAGCGGCCCACCACTTCACTATTTCACTATGACGTCATCATGGTTGTCGGAGGGGGTCAATTCAACGCAAATTAAAACCCGTATCAATCCACGAAGAGAAGTAGAATAGCCAGCAAACTCTCAGAAAATTTTTTTAGTACATATTAACACATATTATATCTGAAAACCAGGCCATTTCAGATTAAACTGTTTCGCTAGGAGCAAATTTTGTTGAATTTTCTATAGGATTTGGCGATTCTATCCCCCACATAAACAAGCAGTGACGTCATAGTGAAATAAGGCAATTTAGTCCCTGAGGATGTCGTAGACTGGCAAAAGCTTGGGCTAGATTATCATTTAAGCCAATAATTTTATTATTATGCCAATGAACATAAGAATTCTCAAGGAATCAAGGATATATTGATCAACGTACCAACTGAACACCACAAAGAACTTCCAGCAACTGGAGCAAATTTTCTCCATCTCGAAGTTCTTCGTACAAATCAAGGATTCTTATGCGTCTCTGCAAAAAAGGAAAAGACATAAATATAGAACGTCAAGTGTAGAATAATTTTGCTTATTATGATAGAAGATGAAATTAATCAGCATGTCACAGTGACAGCAAGGCAAGTCAGAACAGCATCAAGTCAGAACAGCATCAAGTCAGAACAGCATCAAGTCAGAACTTGGTCACTAGTGTAGAGGAGGGGGCACTGGGGCTCAGATTTTTTAAGTTCGCTTGCTTTCACAGAGACAAGCTGAATAATTTTTTCTCCATAAATATGATGTATACAAAGATGCTGTACAAAATATAGACAGTCCTCTCACCAAGGTACTAAAGCTTGAAGGGGGAGAAATAATACGATTGCATGAGTTTCAAATGTACTATAATTTAACTCAAAATGCAGTGACTGGTAAGAAAGCTTGGAATAGGTCTCTTGAATAGAGTTGAAATTAACTTTACTTCTTGAATTAAAAGCTAAAACAAGATGTAGCAACGACACCAGTTAAATGCTAATTTCTCACAGCATTTTTCATGACAGCCAGCCAACCATTAAACAAAGAAATAATACTCTAAGGAAAGACACCTGAACTTAAATTGGAAAACATTCTCCCCAAGCTAAAAGGTAGAGGTCTATCAAAAAATAAATGTTTAAAGGTGTTGCAAGACATCTGAAACACTATTATTATTCTTTTAGAATTGAGTATTCTACTTTGTTATAATGCACTAAAAGAGCTTGGTCAAAAACAAAGGCATTCAGTGGGAGCTAATGGAAAAAATGCTTTGAATCAAGCTAAGTGATATAAACACTGAATTCTTCATAAAATTATCTTTTTATCATTTTTCTTGGAACATTTTATTTGATGGAAAAACATTTTATTTTCAAAATACAAAATATCTGATAAGAATTTTATAGTTTTCATGGTTAAATTACAAAAGTTCCCAAAGCATAGGATTAATTCTTTTAGACAAAGGATAAGATAGGAAACAGAAATCTATGTTGCTATAGTGATTACTGCACATGGAAGTCTCAAATTCAAAAGATAAATCTATGATATAATACACTCCCAAATAAATCTCAAAGCGTCTAATAGCAGCACCTTTTCTACTGCCATTCTTCATTTATATGGAGAGCCTTGTTTTTAAAGAATTAATTTATCTATTGTTTTCAAAGGCTACGAAGATTAACCTGTAAAAGGGAGACACAAAAGCCTGTGATAATATCTATTGGAATTATACTTTTTTGGCTATTGATAAGAAAATTTTAGTGCATTATTCTATGAGGCATGGATAATACTCTGGTTGATATCAAAAAAACCCTTTCAAGCATTGTGGTATATTCAGCATGTGGAATATTTTTGTTTTAAGAAGAAGTAAAATCGCTGGTGAAATTGTGTAATTTCTTTTTTGGCTTACAGTACAAAGTCAAAATTCATTGTACAGGAATGGTAATTTATTCTATTCAACTTTAAAAACCTTTAGAAACTTTATAAACTTCATAAATTATCCATACAATTGAATCCTTTGATCCTAGTAAACTACCAGACAGAGCAGACAAAAAAAAAACAGCCCCAGCTGAGATAAAAAGGTAGATTTTAAATATACAAATATTGTCTAAACCTTTGGTTATATAGCTTATTATACTTAATCCTTCTGTTAGGGAAGTAGGGGAAAACACTCAAGTTAATGTCATGTTTACTGCTTTTGTACAGTAACTAAACACAAAAGCAAGGGTACTTTATTTTTTATGTGACATCACATATTCCTAATTTCCACTAAAGAGAAAAACCATTTTTACAATTTGTTCGTACATTTTGAAATAATTTTTACTAAATAAGTATCAAATTTTATAACCATTCTTTGCAAACCATTATTTTTACAACTTGTTCCTTCATTTTGAGAGAATATTTACCAAATACTTCATAAAATTTTCTATTTTTCCAGATATTGTTTACTTTACCAGGCTTATCAACCTGGTATGTATTTCAAAATGCAACAGTAAACAACATCTTCCTGCCATCAACATTTTTCCTCAAGAATATTCCAAACGGACTAGACTAATTTGTCGACTTTTTTTGGCGAAAATACATTCGCAGAACAAAGTAAAATTATTGAGTATTGTCTGAAGCGAGGTAAAGTAGGTGCTAAATGACTGATATTTTCTGCTTCTAAGTAAATAATGACGGTAATTACTCGCTGAAAATTAATTCAGGGTTTCGAAAAATAACATTTGTCAAAAGACGTTCGAAACTGCTGTTTACAAAGCTTATAAGGGAAGCCATTTCAGTGCTAGGTATAGCAAATATAACATAACTTTTCGCATGGAAAAATAAAATAAATAAATAAGTAAGCTTGGTAATTCGGAGGTCTGTTAAAGATATAATATACTTAATTGAACTAAAAGTCCGTCTGTACTTGAAAATTTTGAAAAATTAAATTAAAATTTTCAATAGTTTGTTGTAGAAATCTCACTATGTACTTAACTAAATAGTTGACAATACCAGCACACGTTTTTGAATACTTTCTTTATATCCAAGACGTAAATTTAGGATGCTAATATTGAACACATATTGTTCTAACTTGTTTAGTTGGTATAAATATATACTGGAGTTTTGTCTCAAATCTTATCCGTGAAGCATACATGAATTCAAGTTAAGGACGTTGGAGGACATTTTGTATTTTTGAGTAAACTCTTACCTTCAGTAGTCTGTTGTTAACCCATTTGGTGAACGTCTTCTTCTGCACAGCATCTCGATGATCTGCACAAAATGAACGAAGGCAGCTCTTAGCTCTTACTAAATTCATGACAACGATATTCTCCAAAAATATGAGCACAGAATAAAGAGGTTATTGAATCCTTCGCTAGATTTTGTCAGTCAATTTTGAAGCATAAGTAAATATCGCCCTTGAAACTTCAATACATGGAGAAAGAAGTTTTAGCAAAATAGTTGTGCAGAAAGCTAAGACTTTGACTGCATTATGAATGAAAAACTTTGCAAAGTCAGTAGCAGAGTTTTGTTCTTGTCGTTCTGTTATCAGTGGAGACTATAAAGTGAGACAAAATCTAGACATTAGACTGCATTAGAACCATAAACTGACTTGAGAATAGTTTTTAAACAGGTCTAATAAACACAATAAAATATTTATAACACAACAACAGCCCTCATTTGATGGTTTTAGAATAACAAGAACTTTGAATGAGACGAGTGTGAATAGTAAGCTCCGATTCTCCAACCTGGTAGGTTGTGTCTCAACTCGACCATTCGCTGTGCTTCTTCGTCGTCTTCATACGCCTCTTCCAAAATTCCCTCCTTGCGAGCGAACTCCGCCATTTTGTGTTTTTCAAAGTCTTGCTGAGCTAGATTAAGCTGTCTGGCTGGCGTGTCTAGGCATTCTTAGATCCGACTTGCAAAGTTATTATTAATGGCCGACAGTTCGTGACTCCCAAATAAAATTGCAGACTGAGTTAGATTCGCACGGAGGTCCAGCAATTTGCACATAGAAGTCTCCCTTTCTGTATTCCAATCACGCTGATGTTCTCAAAGCATGGGTATAATCGACCCACTCTACTCCAGAGAATACCGACTAAAATGATATGCAAGAATTGAGTGAATTATTGGCACATGGATCTAGACTTGCCATAGGGTAAAAGCACAGTCCGTGAAGCCGATGACTGGGGTTCGCATATATCTTTGAAATTTGAGAGGCAAGATACGTATTTAGTGGCCTCCACACCTTTTAAAGTCACAGAAACTCCAAGCCTCTTCCGTTTTAAATCTCAGCTTTAAAATACTTCCCATTCAATTAAAGTGATTGAGCATTTTTGCTAACAAGATAGTTTGTTGTACAAACAATTTGTTCATTGATATATATTCCATGCGTATCGAAAGCATGAAGATTGAATGATTTTGGAACTGGTTTATGATCGAGTAACTTACTCCGAATTTTTCCAAGATGTCGTGAGACTCAGCATTGAAGATAACCTCTATTTGACGAAAGATGGTTTTATAGAAATCAAATACAAAAATTAAATAAGATCTTTATACGATGAGCAAAATTATAGAAAATCGTATTACCGGCACGATCAAGTTCATTCAAGTTGTCCAAAAAACTGAAAATTTACATAAGCTAACCTAAAGTGTTGGAATAGTAGTTAAGTTTACTGCTATAATTCCTTGATTACAAAATGTGTTTCTTATTAAGATGTTATGGTGCTGTGGATCAAGATATTTTTCATTCAGCGATTTTTTGTGGCACTTCCTGTCTGCGAGAGCTGAACTGCTCAAGTTGTACTCCTCAAAGCTCGATGAATTTAGCTTTACGTTCAACAAGATCAATCAGACAGGTGGCAAAAATGACTTCAAAACATCCAGAGGAGATGCCAGTGACAAAGATTATTGACTTTCACAGCTCACGGAATTGTTTAGGTACTAAAATATGATACTATCCTTTGGCCTCGATTTTATTCAACCTTTCCTTGTTCCCTTAATATTCGTACATTTTGCTTTTGTGTTTAAAACTAACGAGTAGACGTTCATTGGAAGGACTTACCGGCTATTTTATGGACAGCCCGATCAGCTATAGTGGCAGGACTTCTCGTTCCAGAGCGACTTCGAGCTCTTCCTAACGGCGTAGAAGGTCTAGACATGGTTGTAGCTAACGCTTAACTCCATTAGAAACAACCTCACCTAACGAACGACCGAAAACTTTAGACTTGGTTGACTTGCGAGCCACGTTGTGCCGATGGAGAGGGAGTTTTCTCAGACCTGTCAAGTTTAAAACCACAATCCGAACATGATCAACACGAATACAAGCTCCTTTTACAGACGATTCGCTTGCATACCTTAATTTTGGGCTGATCTTTCACCATTCAAATCCCAGTCGACTTCTAAGTACTAGACCTACGTGGAATGGTCTTCCTGATCGAATCGTTCGACCATAATTTAGTGAGAAGCGTTATGAATATTAATATATAGTCCAGAAATATCAGCTTGGTGATTGGCTGAGCCAAGAGGTATTTACAGAAAGTTACCCCATCAATGAGTAAGGTTTCGCGTGACTGCGCGAGAAAATGCCTCCAATAAGATCGGTAACAGAACTCTTAGGGCGTTCAGATCATGAATTCTTTTAAAAATGCTCATTTAAAAAACTTAGCAAGGTATTTTATTTTGGTTTGCCGTGTTTAAGAACACTGCAACAACCTTGCGTGATTTTTGATTTCTCGACGCGTTGAATGACCTTCGAAAATATACGGTAATAAATATCTAGATTTGGCTCTTATCCTATTCTATGTGTCAATGATACGGGGAAATGCTTCAAATTTATATTTCTGATACTCCTTTAGGTTTTTTTCTTTTAATTTTCTTTTTAGCTTTTTTGTGCCTTGTGTAACTATGGTGATGATAATAGAACATATATAAAAAGAGAATTCTTATCATTGATTTCATTTTGTACTTTTTCGTCTTTTTGACTTTCATTTTCGCTTGTTGCTTTTTCTAACCTCTTTTTCGATGTATTTTAACTGTTTACGACTTTATCCGCTAATTTCTTCAATATTTATCCCACTTTCACATAACAATAACATCCCAATATGTAACGCAATACCCTCAAGTATTTACACATACAGCTGTAACGCAATACACATTCAAGTGTTACTAACGATACACGGGATTCTAAGGCATACTAAACTAGACCACGTGTTTCAAACTCGAAAATTTCTCACTTCTTGTATCAGTTCAAAGATTTACAGCTGTAAATCTAAGGTCTTCGATAAATAAGATACCAAACTCCATAAAAACAAATCCGTACGTCTGTCTCATTAATAAAAGACCACGCCTCAAAGATGTTTCAAACGGTGCGTCATCACCAGTGACCATAAAGCCTAAATTGTACAACAGAAAGAGCTAGAACCTCCCCCGAGTTTCACACTTCCGAGTACTCCTCAAACCAAATGAAAAGACATTTCAAAAATAATGAGAAATGACTCAATATTTCCTAAATTACAATAGTTAAACTTCATCACGCATAAATCGAAAGCTAGAATCACACAACGTCTTTAGCTGTGCCGTTTTATTTGAAAAACTATTCCTCTTCCCATTTATTTTTTTCCTTCCGCGCTCTCTAAAATGAAGTTAATAGTTTATAAAGGAGAAAAAAATGTAATAATTCGTTAAATATCTTAAGGACACTTATCGAAGTTTAATGGGCTGCAAGAAATTAAGAATTTAATAAAAAGCCAATTTTCAACACAACGATTTATCGCCAAAACACAAAGCCATAAAGATATTGGTTTTACTCGGAACTAATCTTTCCAGACATCAAATTTGACCTTTGATTTAGTTTTATTAAAATTAAGCGTTTGTGTAGATAGATCATTTTTATTTTTAGCACGCCTCGCCCAGTAAACATGCCAGGTTTTCAGCCGGTCTATAGCTAAGCCAGGTTTGGCATTGGGCTAATATCAGCAATGTTATCAACCAAATGACCGACGTTGTCGGAAATAACTTCACGAACACTTTAGCTCATGATCACTTACATACTTCTCATTCATAAAACCCCATAATTATCTATGTAACTCAAAATGCTCTCTAGAATGCCAGTTCAATGAGTCGAAACGGAGGATTGTTTAATAATGATACCTAAATAGGTATGAGAAGAAACGTAAGTGTATAATTTAGTGTGGTGTATTTGTGTTTTATTATGCAAGCGTCGTATACAATTACAGGTGTCAATCAATGCAAATCTTACATTTAGAGTTTAATTCTACTTGGTCAACACGATGACTATGGTTCCAAGGTTTTATATTAAACACTCCCAATGAGTAAGAATAAACCATGTAAAATCAGTATAGTTTTTGCGTGCTCTAGACCCTAGACAGACTCCTAGAAGGCTGTGACCACCAGCCACGCCTCCCTCAACACAGGCTACCCAGACTACCCAGTGTAACTCGATTTGGTACTCCTAATCAAATATTTCCTATCCCTTCCCCTACTAAGTCCTCAAAAACAGAATTCATAGTCTGTTTATTAATGGTGAAAAGCTAAAACTTTTTTTCCTGAATCACAATCCTTAGTACGATCTGAATACCAACGAAATTAATGATTGGGCTTCCTGTGTTATTTCAGTTCTTGGAAATTTGAATTTCATTGAACATTTTCTCAGAAATGGCACATGGTGCCAACCTGATTATATTGTGTTTAGAGGTTTTGTATTTCTCTCAGCTTCAGAAGGATTTTATCTGCTCAGCCCTGAGGGGGCCACAAGTTTATTAGCTTTATAGCTATCATAATAGTGCAACCCTTGGTAAATAAAGTCGTCTATCGCTGAAGGGAGAGACGAACGCGCACTCCTAAAAGTAAAGCCTTTATATATTCTATTATATCTTTAAATAAAATTCTAAAAATTATATTGATCCAAGTATGGATAACAGAAAACACTCAAAAAAGGGTTTTGCAGGAAATTTCCCGCCAAAACCCACAACGCGTGCGCGCGCCCCTCCCCCTACGCAGCTAAATCATTCATTTTTACGGTTCTTTTAAGGAATTACCGCTAATTGAAGCTCCTATCAGTATTTTATTTTTCTTGTCGTATTATTTACGGTTACTTAAAGAATGTTTGTTCAGTGGTAGCTTGTGATGCATTGGCTCTATCTGGCTTATATCAGTCACGTTTAATATTGGAAGAGAAATCGCTCAGAACTTCATTCCCAGCATTATTGCACTGTCCCTATTGAATGCATCAAATCAAAGATTTTTGGCACTATATTTGGTTTATTTGAAATGCGCTTCAAGGATTGGTAAAGAAGATAAGATAATCATTCCCGGTCTGACAAGAACTGCAGAAGGAAAGCTGGAGCCGGAAGCCAAGCTGAAGCAAGAATGACAAGTTGAAATCTCTTGAAAGGAAGCAAGAGAAAAGCGTTTTCCGTGAAGAATTACTACAATAATGATCTTTTGTTAAACATGTTGCACTGAATGTTTTGTTTCGATTTGGATCCTTGTTTATTTGTGGATTGTCAAACTCTAAAAATAACTCGTATGGCATAGGACATAGGAAAACCAAGCTTCCTGTTTTTGATTTTTGTTACGCAAGCATTCCTTTTTCCTTTTTTTTTTTTTTTTTTTTTTTTTTTTTCTACTTTTCTTTGCCAGTAGTCTGAGCATTAGCTGGATTTACTAAGACGCCATAATACTTCGCGTGACGTTATTTTCATGCTTAGAAGTATGTAGTAAAATTCAGGACGATATTCTTGGACAAAGCTGTGTTCCTTGATTACAGACTCATTTACTCGGGATTAGCTTCAACGTTCAGAGCATTCAAATATACCAACGATAAAGTAAAGAATGCAAAAATTCGATACAAACACTAATGAAATTTCACGGAGCTTCACTGGAACACATGACATAAGTAACAGAGAACTCGAAACTGCATGGCCGGTATTGGAATTCCTGTGGTAATTTGAGAAAGATTTACATCAAAATCTGCCTTCCAGTGATAAAGTCTTGCAAAGACAGAGTTGATAGACAAAAAACCCTAAACCATAACGACTTAGTACAACAATTCAGTATAATGACGTCATCGCCGCCATGTTGGATAGTCTTCGGTTGTCGCAGGTAGCCCAAAATAAAATGTTTGGCCAGGGTCGATCGTCTATCTCAAGTGTCCTAAAACCTAAGCGGCACCGTAATATAATATCTCATATAAAAAGGCGTATTAGAAATGCAAATTATGCTAATGGTGATGCTAAGAGGCCGCGTTGAACACCGACAAAGCTGGCTTTTCTCATGACACGATCTTTACACGATCCGCACAAAGGTTATTTAAACATAATAAGACATTTGAGCATTCATAGCAATACTCCTTCACTTATCTGGCAATTAACCTTGGGGTCACGACTGATGATTGATAAGCTTGTAGAAAGCTACTTATCAAGAAAATAACATGCATACCGTATTTGTTCAGTCTGTTATGGTTAGTCGCTTCCAACCTCAACCCTGTACCCTTGGAAGATAAAATGCAGAGGCAGCGAAAGCTAGGGCAGCGCTACAACCATTTGAGCAAAAGACTGATAAATGAGTTTAGGCGGTTTATTCAATAATATTTCAGAAGAGGGCCTGTCTTGTCAAGCGGTTCGTGTTATATACTTGGTCTAATCTCGTTACTTTTCAAGTACTCGTGAAATAAAACCAAGCAAGCTTGATCTCCTTATATTTAAAAGTGTTCAGTTCCCCTCTTTTTAGACTTTGATCTTTTTAAAATCGTATCATGCTAGTTTGTTTTTCTATTCACCATTTTCCATACATCGGTTCACTGGTCAAACACAGTGAATCGTTATCACTACTAGACCACTAGTGGGCAGTGGCTCAGCCAATCAGAGTGCAGGATTTGTGATATACCATTAGTAGGTATAGACTAAATTCTATTAGCATTATTATACTTAACATTAGACATATATAAGAGAAATAATCAGCCTACAATACTTTTTAATTTCTTCTTCATTGAATACCAAAAAACGTCAATAACAAAATAAATATATACAGCGCCTCAAAATGTGTCCTTGAACTTAATATTTATGAGAATCGTTAATTCATTCTCTTCAAAGAGTCAGGGTTGAGTTGGTTTTGTTGTTTTGAAGCTTCATTTCGACGCCATTTTGCCAGGGTTAAGACTTTCTTAGCCTCAAGGAAGGAGAAAATGCTCTGGTAAGTTAGATGTAATGAGGACACTAGCTAAAAGTTGGTCATGTGCATGGGCCTTGGTCTATTCAATCTAGACCGTGCGCATCAGACACCCGACAACATGCCGTGGTCTAGTCAGTCTAGACCGTGCGCATCAGACACCCAACAACATGCCGTGGTCTATTCAGTCTAGACCGTGCGCATCAGACACCCGACAACATGCCGTGGTCTATTCAGTCTAGACCGTGCGCATCAGACACCCGACAACATGCCTTGGTCTATTCAGTCTAGACCGTGCGCATCAGACACCCGACAACATGCCGTGGTCTATTCAGTCTAGACCGTGCGCATCAGACACCCAACAACATGCCGTGGTCTATTCAATCTAGACCGTGCGCATCAGACACCCAACAACATGCCGTGGTCTAGTCAGTCTAGACCGTGCGCATCAGACACCCGACAGCATGCCGTGGTCTAGTCAGTCTAGACCGTGCGCATCAGACACCCAACAACATGCCGTGGTCTATTCAGTCTAGACCGTGCGCATCAGACACCCGACAACATGCCTTGGTCTAGTCAGGCTAGACCGTGCGCATCAGACACCCGACAGCATGCCGTGGTCTATTCAGTCTAGACCGTGCGCATCAGCCTAAATGTCGCACACTTCTTTTATTATCAATACCTTTTTCAACAAGTTCTCATTGTTTTTAGATGCTGGTACGGACTGACTCTGTAAAACTAAAATCTGCTCGGGATCGTCTTCTTTGCTCGATGAGCAAGTCTTTTGCTCACTGACGGTATTTGTGCAGCCTTGATCAGCAATGTTAGCCCTTGGTGGCTCATTAGACGTCCGACACGTTCCTTGGGTGTGTACTTCTGCTTGGGTAAAGGTTTTGGAATCCGACTGCGAAAACAATTTGAAAGTCAACAATAGACCCCTTGCATGTGACGAAGAATTTCAATTTCATGAGAAGTGGAATTCTATTCTTATGTCCTCCAAATTCAGCTGCATTCCGACGTGATGCAAGGGGTTTAGTCGCATCACTAGAAGCGAGTGATGATAAATACAAGGGAGACGATCCCAATTCTCAAACCCTTCAAAGAAGAATCAAATGGGGGCTTTATATCTTTAGAGAATGAATAGTACACTAGTAAGGGTAGATAATTTCAGCAATACTCCATTATATAGAAAGCCTGGTTGTGTTTGAGTTACTTCTTCTCTAGGTAACTATTTATTTAGCTAGAAGTCCCTAACTGACCAATTTCGTGTTAGTATGATTCGTAAACATGGATTTCCTGGACTGTCCATTATTTAAAAGGATATCTGTGAATGTGTCTACATCGTGAAAGCAGACTGTCAATCCCTGTTTGTTATGTTGACTAGAAAACTTTGGCCAAGTCAAATCGGCCACACACCAATTCAGTGTCAACCCCGTTTGTAAAGGGTGTCAGAAAACTTTGGCAGAGAGACAACGCGGCCACACTATTATGAAGCGAGGTTATTATGTCTAGTGTGCGCGCATTTATATCAGGGTTGACATTTTTGAGACGACGCGAATGGATAAGAATTAACGTTTTTGCGCCGTAATCACTCTAAATTGATCTTTTGAACGTACCTTAGACATTATCTCTTTGGGAATGACAGTCAACTCATGTTCCAATACGCTGTTTTTTGTCATCAAATCTTGGGCGGATTTTTCCATTGCATGGAGTTTTTCTAGGAGATTTTTTCGCTCATTTCTTCCTCTTTCCAACAATCGTCTGAGCAGGGGAACTGAACATGCCTCAGAAATCAAAGAAGCGATAGTAGCGTTCTTCTTGTCCATCTGGGGATTTAAAAGTAGTGACTTTCATGTCAATCATATTACCTTATTCCAAGGGAAGTTAAGGAACTCAGATGTAGCTTTAATTACAAATTATTGTAGCCAAGCAATCGTTCTTGCGATTCGAGTGCTTTCTCTTTATGAACCCTTAGCAAATAAGACTTAATGTTCAGTTACAAACTCAGGTCAAACGTCGAACTTCACATGAGCCGAACCTAATTCAACAATGGATAATAAGGCGGTCTTCTTTGATGTCATGATGTCATTTGACCTTTAGTTACTTGCCTCTTCGAGGAGACACTTATTTCGTCTTTCAAGCCGTGTGCCCCGCGCACGTAGGTCTCGAATCATCCCCGAAGCCTCGAATCGAACATTATTCAGCTCTAAGTTTCTGTCCGCGACTATCTGCATGAATCTGTCCAAGTGTTCCCGAAGTCGCATGTTCTCGCGTTCTTGTTGGACAATGATTTGATCTTTTTGGCCAAGCTTGATTTCCAGTGATTGGAGGGTGGTAAAGAGATTTGTAACCTGTTCCTGGTGATAACAAAATAAGGTGAAGTAAGGACCGTTTGGGGAGGGGGGGGGGGGGGTTAAAAATAATAGGAATAAAGGATTAGGTAAAACCTAAAAAACGACACTATATGATGATTTTCTAGGTAACAGTCACCCCCTAGATCCGCCAAAGTGACTTTATTATGATTTTACTTTGATAGTATTATTACACGCTGTAAGTAAAGTTTTTTCGATTTGCTCAAGCCTTGAGATTCAAACGAAGTCAAGTCTTCATTTTACTTGGCTTATGGAGATCAATCATAATTAACCGAATCCTCAAACGATCTTTAGATTGATTTGTCATCGCACAGCTATAGCCACAGATCGTAATGAAATTTAGCGTATTAGGCTTTTACTGAAGGAGAACAATCCGATCCAGAAAAACTCTCGTATCAAGGAAGAGACCCAACAAACTCTACTCAGATGGCATGCCGGGACTACAGAGGTTAGAGGCGAGTGCACTGCTGCTAAGCGTGTCACCCTTGACTCCAACATTGTCTAGATAAATACCTGATGAGAGACAGCTCTACTTTCCTCCAGTAGACCATAATCTACAAGAAATTGGACGAGTAAATGTTGTGAATATGTAGACAATGCTGTGCGTTTGTTAATCATAGGAAAACCGCTCTTACGCGATCTACGGTGGACATTTAACTTAATCATGGATTATAACACAATGCGTTATTACTATGCAAGGTATTACCTTGAAATACATCTGAGGAAAACGTCTGCTCATCCTGTACAGAGGGGCTCTCTAAGCCAGGAAGATTGATGAATCCACCCCCCGGTAACTCAATTCTTGATCCACTATTATTATAGAAATTGTCTGAAGAATACATATGCTCGTCCTGTTCCGGGGGGGACTCCACTCCTGGAAGATCAATGAATCCACCCCCCGGTAGCTCAATCCTTGATCCACTATCATGATTGAGCATGTCGGAAGGATTCATATGCTCGTCCTGTACCGGGGGGGACTCCACTCCTGGAAGATCGATGTATCCACCTCCCGGCAAGGCGATCCGGGACCCACTAATAGAACCAAGTTGCTCCGTTGTTTGAGACCTCTTAGAAGGAAACATGCTTTCCAGCTCTTCCGTAGAGGACTCGATTCCAGGAAGATCAATGTATCCTCCCCCCGGTAACGCGATCCGGGATCCACTACAACACTCGAGGTTTTCTGAAAAAGACAATAAAGATGAAATATCAAACTAAATATTAAAACAATGTCATAGCAAGACTCCTAAAGAGTGCCCTCAAGATCGAGTTTGGCGCCTTGAAAGTTCCCGCCAAATCCACCCATGGTAGCTCTTACTAAAAGCCCATGGAGAAAATAGACCACTTTACTTCGAGCGCGTAATATTTTCCATTACAGACCACGTGCCATTCCCTAGAGTATCCTTTCTTGGTTTACAGTTGCACACGAGAATACGCAAGAATATATATGCACGATACCACTCAAATAAATGATCTTATTACGAAGAGAATGACACGTGGTTTCAAAAAGGGAAAGCATTACGCCCAAGGTAAAAAGGTCCCGACATAGAAAATATTATATAGAAATAAATTTTACCTAAGTTTTCCAGGCTTTGTCCTTCAGAAGTTGAATATAAAGCATCAAAGCAAACCAAAGGATTGTATTTTTCAGACCACATCCTCGAAAATTGCGGCAATTTTGCACAACAACTTCTCAAGAAACCCTTTTTTTTCAAACATCAAACTGGAGTATTAACGGAAACATAACGAAAGGGTAAGAAGACAACCTTTGCACATAGCCATATCTTTTTGTGACGTAATTGTGCGTCACAATTGACTGCGCGCGGAGGCGCGAAATCATCGCGTGCTCCAGTCCACAGGTATCCCAAGCTCTGAATAAGGCTGCTACAATGCTTTCGAAATTTTTAAAAAGTAATATTTTTCCTTTGGGTTTTGGTTTGAAAAATATGATAACGGCTTTGACTTTTATTTCCTTTTATCCTGCTTTTCTGGGGGAAGATAAGTGTGAACTATTGGTTTTGGAAGGAATCCTAGACTTCTTCAGCCGTGGTCTGTCGAGTTGCAGTGGCCATTTGAATTCTTATTTTTTATTTACTTTATTTATCTAACTTTGCCACGAGTTCAACATGAAAAAAAGGAGAAAGATACAAGTATAAGCACATGTTCTGAGGCAAATAAAGCGCAACAGCGAAGTCCAATTAATGCGAACCCTTATTAAAAGAATAAAGTCAGTGTCTTGAAAATACGTTCAGGAGCAGCAAGTTAATAAAGTGTGGACACATGGTGCAACATTGCACGCAAAAAGACTGTTGCAACTTATCTACCTCTGAAACTTGTTCCCCACGCAACATTGCATGCAATATGCAGGACTGTTGCAGAGTCTACCCCTGACACTTGTTGTACGCAACATTGAATGAGTGCAACAAATCTGAAGTTGAATCGCGCTCTAATCTTGCAACATTGCGAGCAAAAAATTTCATCGTGTGAACATGGCTGCAACATTGCGTTCAGCTTTTTAGAAATTTCCAGCCAATCAGCTTGCACCAAATTCATAACCGCTGACCAAATTTCAAAGCATAGTAGGGTGTTGCGTGATTTTGTTGTAACGTGTCACTTCGATTCAATTTTTTTGCGTGCAATATTGCACCGAGTGTTCGCACCTCGCACCTTTAAAGGACTGAGGAGGCAACGGACTGAATTGCATTTTAAACAAATAGATTTCCATGAGCGAGGATCTTCTGGGTCGTATGAGCACTGAAGAGCTGGGGGTGTAGTAATGGAAAATATGTCTTTTGAAGTAAGATTTTTAAAAAATACAATAAAAGCTAAAAAATGTTTATTAAAATATGACAGGTTGGTAGAAATTATGTGTGCATTTTTTGGTCGAGAACAGCACTCCATTGAAGTTGTAAGAATTATGAAAATACAACTTCTGCACGAGTAAGAAATCTCAGATTCATCTTTACCTCACCACTTATAGAGTGCGTTTAAAAGGAATTCTTACATCGATAAATTGAAAAGGTTTTCAGTCACTTTTTTTATCCTCGTCAAGGTTTACAAAATAGAGAGCAGCTTCGAATAACATCCAGAAGACCATACCAAACATGTACGACGCGCAGAAGAAACAGACATATGCCAGTGGTACGAGCAAACGAATTTCTCCTAAACTTGAACCTAGATTTACTAAAAAAAAAAAAAAAAAAGAAGTTTTAGCTTGTTAATCCTTATACTGATTTATGTCCTACATTCATCCCCCTATATACCAATCACTGTACCTCTCCTACATAGTCTTCCTATATTACCCTCTATACCTCCATCCCTACTTTCCTCCCACTATAATACCCTCTCTACCTTCTACATTCATTCTCTTGTACAATTGTATCACTACCATGGCAATTCTGCAGTTTGTGAATGGTTCAGAGCCTGTAATTTAGGGGAGGGCTGTGGGGATGTGACGTACCTTGTGGGCCCTTAGTAAAGTACAACAGGTACAGTAGGACAGGAAATAACTCGCCCCCGATCCATACGATGTGTTCAAACAGGAACTAAAGGAAACGTTGAAGGAGTTTTCATTAGGACAAAGTGTTCTGCGCAGCCGCTATTACATACGGGAGCGAGCGTTAACACTAATAGCGGCTTCGTAGGAGACTAATAGAGGCTTTGCACCATCAAGTGATGGTAGCCATGACAGGGGGCATAACTATAGAGAGATTAGACCAGAATCAATTATTCCTGCCATCACGTGATGGTGCAAAGCCTCTATTGGGACATTGAATAAAATTATTTAGGGTTATTTGTTTTGGGGGGATGTTTTGGGAAACTTATATTAAAACGTAGCTACAGTGTTTGTCTAGGGACATGCATAGTTGTTGTAACAATTCAAAATCAACTAACACTTCCAAAGAAGTATGTCTTGTTGTAAAAACCTGGCTTTACGGCTTTTGGTGCCATATGACGCCTGTCAAAAAAAAAAGAAATATTACGATGAGATTTTTGGACGCTCGCAACAACTAGTGTCGTTGATTATAAAACCAATCCACTTGGACTTAAATGTTTACCCATTTCACACCAGGTGAGTCATTCTCTTGGGAATATTATTCTTTGGTCCAAAGAATTTGTTAACCACTGTGGCTATATATCAAGTGCTATCCAGTTTACATGGTTACTTATCTTCACTTACCAGACGATGTAAAAGGTTATGGATATCAACATTATAAACGAATATAATTTGATCCAAAAGGAATACTGTGGGTATAAGTCATGTAGGGCCATCAGCAATCCATTCATAGACGCCCTGGAGTAACAAACATATATCATCAACACGGCTTAGAGTAGGTAAGGGGGGGGGGGGGGGAGGGAGTGATGGCTGTGGGATTCGCAGTAAACTCTTTAAACCAACAGGATTTTTTACCACTAATGTTAATATTCTCGATTTCTGATCGATTGATGGCCGTCGTAATAAAGTGAACATACCAACAATTTACGGCAACAAATTATAAATTGCTCGCGACCTTGTCCTCAGGGTCCTCACTCCTTATTGTGAGGGGACCCTGGGCACAAAGTTGAGATCGTTCGCGCACTTTTCACGTGTTTTTTTTTTAAAGTAAAAAACACATTTCTGATGGTTTAGCGTTGTATGTCCCCTTTTTTACCACGATATGATTCGGCAACGCCTTATTGTGACTACATAACTAATTTTGGCCAAGTATTGAGGTCATAAAGTAAAGTATCTATCATTTATCTAACTGACTAATCGGTGAATTCGTTGGAGCAACAAATACTCGCTTTCTTGGTCAAACAAACACAGAACAAACGTTTTCCTCACCTGTCCAAAACCATGTCAAACAATGCTCCAAACTTAGAACCTACAAAGTGAAAAAGTTGGATGGTATGTTTGGATTTGCAGCCCCGCTATCTTTAGACAATGTCTAATGTTGATGGTATTACCATCCGGGGGGAAGGGGGGAAGCGTGGGGATTTGTAATTATATATTGCCAGGTCATGACATGCCTGGCCATGCTATCCCACACACCCACCCCCACGGGCTTGTTCGATTACATTGAACCCAATCTTCGATTGACAAAATCAATTCAACACAATAATATTCACAACAAAATAGTGTCAATTGAACATACTCGTCCGTATTTCCTTTATTAAGACCCCAGCCGTATTAGAATAAGGCAGTTTGAGACGTCAAAAAGAAATACGCCCCCACCCCCCCTAAGGAACGTTGTGAGTCCGCCTTCTAGTAAGCCCCAGACCTCCAATAAGCTCCCAGTCCAAAAACCACTGAAAAAGAATAAGCCCCAACGGTCCTTGATTGAGGAGGTACACCGATGGAACGTTCGAAACGAAGCTCCGATTGCCATTGATTGCAGATCAGTTTGATTATTTAAACTATTTTATCCGTAGTTTTGATTGGCCGAGATAATGACAAATAACTGCCTGCTCATGCGCATGACGGTGGCCATCCCAAAGCAAAGCCGTTTTTCTGTAAGCAACAGTTTGATTATGCGCAGTAACGTCGCATTTGTCAACATATATGGCTCGTTTCCCTGCAGTCTCGTTACCGAGGAGCTCTGGGTACGAGACTTGCTTCACTGTGACTTGGCGTATTCGGTAGTAGATTCAGCATTTTCCATACATTGGTTCTCTGGTCAAACACAAAGCGCTCAAGCAAGGCGTCAAGGTACTTTTAAAGCATTATTCAAATTTGAACTTTGCAACCTCGACTGAATGCTTTGTGTTTGACCAGTGAACTGATGTATGGAAAATGGTGAATAGCAAAAACAACAAAAGCACAAAAAGAAAACGGGAAAAAATAATTTGAATGATAAACGGATTATTGAACTCGGTTATAACAAAATATCGTGATTTCTTAGTGTCTTGCAAGCAATATTATTTGCATCAGCACTATCGGCAAATAATTTAACACGAGTATCAGGGCCCAGAGTAGGGAGAGAGGAACGGGGACTACCCCTCTTCACATGAGAGCCTAATAATGCGAGGTTCTTATATAGCACATTTATACAACGTCTCAATGCGTTTTACATTAATGACCAGTGGAGGACTTTACGGGCTGCATATTAAGGCGTGATTAGCAGCCGTACAGCTTACAATCAAGAGTGATTTGTTAGTACATTAGTGTTATGCCTCCAGATACTCAGGTTGTTCGGCGTTTGGAAAGTCAATTGATGGGTTGCAAGCATTTAAAAGACAAAAGCATGGCGACCATTGTGGTGCCACTAACAATGGATGCTAATAAGAAATCTTTTGTTAAATGGCACCAACATGGCCGCCGTGACGTAACGTGCAATCGAAGAATTTAATCGAATTCAGTGTTTTCTGAATTCGATTAACTACGCCTGGACTCTGTTACTTTTTATTCTTACATTGATTCAACGATCTCGCGGCATATCCATCCAAGAGGTCAAGGATCACTTGACTGAGTAGATAGAGACTTGCAGCCAGGTAGGGACTAGAATTCATGTAATAAAAAGATGCTACCATTATGACAACCCTTAAGTAACCTGAAGGTGACAAAGAAGACAAAGATTTCAAATAAAGTACAAACGCTAGAGTACAAACAATATATCCGTGAAACGCTAATTACTAAGGCCCCGTCCACACGTATCCGGAAATTTTTGTGTCCGCAAATTATTTTTTGCGGATACGAAAATGTTTGCGTCCACACGCAGCGTATTCGAATCGTTTTCACCGTCCACACGTATCCGTTTTCGTAAAATTTGCGGATACGGACACAAAAATTTGAGGACACGTGTGGACACAACCCGTATCCGCAAAAAAAAAAAAAAATTGCGGATACGCGTGGACGGGGCCTAAATTGTTCAAAATAACGCTAGTTAAACAAAAGAAAACAATAGAATTAGCATAAAATAGTGTAAGCTATTATTACTAATATTTCACGGATATATTATTTGCACTCTAAAAGCATACAATACTTTAAACTATTGAGTACTAATGCGTACTAAATAGCATTAATTAAATCACAAGAAACGATACAATTAGCACAACTACTGCAAGCACTCAAGTGTGACGTCACTAAAAACTAAAATTTGGCTTTGACAATTTTTGATCTTTAGTTTCGATAGAAAACCAAAAAGACGTTTGCACACCAAACTTGAAGAGACTAGGTCAAATGAGCTGGATGATGGCCATTTAAATACAGTCAATGTCATTAACGTTGTCCACCGAAAAGGGGCATTTACACATTTAGACATTTAGACTAAAGTGAGTCTGAACTTTAAATGTAAAATTCAACTCGTGAATCGAAAATCCAGAATGCCCCGACCATTTAGTGAGGATTTAAGATGGAGAATTGTATTTCAGCGTTTGTTTTATGACAGAACATTCGAGGAAACACGTGATATTTCTTTTAGTCTAAATGTGTAAATGTCTTTTTTCGGTGGACAACGTTAATGACATTGACTGTATATAATTTCCATCATGCAAATCACCGTATAATTTTCGGCTTTGCTGCAATCGTTTAACGAAGCCGAAAATCGCGGTTTGGTTCTCTGAGTTGAACGGTTCCGAGAATTGTTATTCTTTAGTCTTTTTAAACCGTCTTACTCAGGAACCTTCTTTGGGATGCCAATTGCGAAAATTAATGATTATTTACGAGTTTGTTCGTAGAATTCAAAACTCAATATATTGGCACTGGCTCGCATCAGTCACTTACCTATGAGGTTTGGAACGTAGAATAGAACCTTCCACCTCATGATAGATCAATGGTATAGAATATAGCCTGGGTACAGCCCGACTAATGCACTAATTCGACATTTTTAGTGACCTAAAGGGTACCTATAAAACAACAACTTTATGCAAATAAATAAGACTATAGTGACGAACCAGTCATGTGTTACATCCAGAACCTCAGACTTGTACCCAGTCGTTACCTTTTGCCGCTACGGATCGCGGTGCGCAAAGATCCGTGGGAAGGAGAAAAAAGTAACGACGCTTCGCACAGGGAACTCACTAAATCCTTCCCATCAACCACAGCGTGAGATCAACAAGACAAGAGAAACGACTGATGATTTATAACATGATTTATAGCCCTCTGCCCCCTGTGGATCAAAACAATAAAGTGACGTCATTACAACGTGATATGTAATCCGATCTCCTCGAAAAAAACATTAAATTGTAGTTTAATCTATATGTAACATGTGTTCTAGTTGCTATGAAATCGGAATTTAAGGCATGGTAAGTACTCATGCAAAAAATATTGGGTTGAGTCACTTAAGGTATGGGAGGTCCAATGTTGGTAGGTGCTCATGCAAAAATATTGGGTTGAGTCACCTAAGGTATGGGAGGTTCAATGTTGGTAGGTGCTCATGCAAAAATATTGGGTTGAGTCACCTAAAGTATGGGAGGTTCAATGTTGGTAGGTGCTCATGCAAAAATATTGGGTTGAGTCACCTAAGGTATGGGAGGTTCAATGTTGGAAAGTGCTCATGCAAAGATATTGGGTTGAGTCACCTAAGGTATGGGAGGTTCAATGTTGGAAAGTGCTCATGCAAAGATATTGGGTTGAGTCACCTAAGGTATGGAAGGTTCAGTGTTGGTAGGTGCTCATGCAAAGATATTGGGCAGAGCCACCTTAAAGAGGCACTTGGATGAAAACACCCTGATTTTTGAAAGTTCAAATAATTGAAGTATTTGAGGATAATATGACTCAATAATGATTATGAAAATCAGATTAGTGAAAATTTTAGCCTGGGAGCCACTCGCTGTTGCGATATTTTGGGATAAAAGCGAAAAGAACGATAGGGTTGAGTAAATGACGTCATTTACCCACAATTTAGATGCTGAATAAAATTGATAATTTTTTCCCACCACTTTTGATTGTGAAGGAAACATTTTGCTTGGCTACTATTGGGGCCATATAGATAAGTTTAAACAAGTTCAAGTCATTTCCAATTTTTATTGATTTTCGTCCAAGTGTCCCTTTAAATTTATCCCATTATTTGTTTAAAATTTACATAATATATATGTATATATAAGTCAACCTAAATATCTTGTTATATCCCCTTTCACAGTTCAAACTTCAACACTCACTGAATTTCCGTCAAAAGATGCAATATGATTTTTGAAGGCACAATGGTAAGATAATTCCATGTGGCTTAGGAATCACCTTCGGTCACACTACCCTGAGGTCCAGAGGTTCATAGCATAAAAAAAAACTGTCCTTTTTTCACGAGGGTAGCACTTAATAGCCAGTGGCTAACAAACCTGTGCCCCTCATTCCGTGATCGAATTGGAATTTAGGAGTTGATTTTTCAGAGGGAGGAAAACCGGAGAACCCGGAAAACCCTCGAAGCACAGGAGAGAACCAACAAACAACTCTACTCATATACAACACTGAACCCGTCGGGACTCGAACTCCGGTCGCATTGATGAGAGGCGAGCGCTCACACCGCTACGCCATGCTTCCCATTATCTTTTGAATTCTCCAAACCAATCAGATGCCTATATATAATAGCACAGGATTGAAATTTGACCCTAGCCTTGTTATTAATTTTTAATTTAATCAATACCTTGACACAGCAAAGTCATAGGTTAAAATCATGTCTATACACATGTATAACTAGAGTGCAAAAAATTAATCCGTGAAACACTAATTACTAAATAGTACGAAAAAGTGTTAATTAAACAACATAAAAACAATGGAATTTGCATGAAATTGTGCTATTTAGTATTACTTAAAGTTTCATGGTTATATTGCACTCTATGTCTTTTGTTTGTTGCTTATTTAAGACTTCTATGTCTTGAGTTTCTTAAATTACCATACATGAGACTTTTGCTGATAATGACTGCCCTTTAAATAAAATGTACTGTCTTCCTCTCTCTGTCATCTACTGCTGCAACTCCATGTCTAGTCAATTGGTGACTTTGGCTCTCTCTGCCTCGTCAATAAGTACAACATTATAACAAGCTGCGTACAACTGAATAACACTGACTGTTTGTTTCAAGAAGCAAATTGGTGCCGTCACCCAAGCGAGAGCTTTCCATAATCCAAATGACATTCCAGCAATGGTCACTAGGGCAACAAAATCCTAATTACAATGGGAAATTAATGACGTGGGGGAATAGGTTACACAATCCTTTCTTGTTGCACAGGGTCACTCCTTTGTGAGCAATGGTATCAAGCAAGACACTGTGAGGGGAAGTGGGGAAGGGGGTGGGACAAGGCCAATGAAGCGAGGCAAGGCAAGGTGAGGCAAGGCGAGGCAAGGCAAGGCAAGATTATAGATTAAAGTGCAGTAACTCTTTTCGTCAAGAACTGTGAGTTGAACTGGTATTGGTAAATACTCACTAACTGGACCAGAAGTGAAGTGAAGGAGATACAACAAACAAAAGAAAAGCTCATTTCCAGCACAGAAGATAAACAGGATTAACTGTGAAAAGGCAGAAAATTTTGTAAAAAAATGGAAAATAAAATTTTTACTTGACAATAAATTATGATGGAAAAAACACTAACAAAGGGAAAAAAAAGGCAGAAAGGTTGAAGAGAGTTATGAGAGAGGAATGAAAAAAAAAAGAGCCTGTATCACGTAGCAGCCGTGCTCACTGGAATGAAAGATTTCCTCTGTGTGGTCACACATTCTCTACTTTTCCATAGCCCATAATGCTTTGCCTCAGGGGGGTAACGAATCAAAAACTGTCCCAAATTGAAACATTCTTCAATTGAAAATATACTATACCTGCCTTTATCTATACAATACTGATTATCAGTTTATTCCAAGTTAATTTTGAGCATTCAGAGGATCAAGAGGTTTGGTGTTACAGAAAATATATTGACTCATGAAAAGTTGTTTAAAATTTACTTTAAACTTCTTCAAGCTTCCATCTTTTTCTGTGTTTTATTTCTTTATTTTATATTTGGTTATCAGATAAAGTATTTTTAACATTGTCTGATCAGCCTTCAGCAAAATAAGCGCAGTTTTTATACTGTATCTCTGCAATACCCCCTGCAAAGCTGCAAAGTATTATTGGTATGGGAAAGTAGAGAATGGAAGTGCTTCAGGACCAGGTTACACGTGGTTAAACAAATAATTTGATTCTCATATTCTCACATGGTGCCACGCGAGAAAGGTCCATTAAAAAATGGTTGTGGTTTTTCGTCACCTTCTTGTAATAGATTCTCAAAAAGTAGTTTCCAGAAAGGTCAATTTTCTTATGGCTTGTATCTCCTTTCATCAAGGCACTGCAACAATCCATTATACTTTATCAATATGGTTCATTTAATAATAATAATAATAATAATAATAATAATAATAACAACAACAACGACAACAACAACAATAACTTTATTCTTATATAGCGCCATTTCCATTTCTGTCCAATGTCGCTTTACAAATTACAATTAAACACTTAAAATATGTGGTAAAATAAGTAAGAATTATATGAAGATGTTAAAATATATATACATTACATTTATTTTCCTAGTTAGACCCAGGCTTTACACCGTGCCCCACATACATTAAAATAGCTGCTATAATTTGTTTTGAAATATATTGCACACCCTAATTGGCTGGATAATACATTTGAGATGTAACGTGCACACTGATTGGTTGACTACTGTGTTTATATTGGAATAATTTTTGCAAGTCAATCGCAAAACGTAAAAAAATTGCAAGCATTTGATTAAAGATCTTGTTTGAAAGTCGGCATGCTGAAAGAACTTCTATCGCCGGGGGGGGGGGGGGGGGGGGGCACTCTTGCCCGTTTAGGGTAGGGATGTGCCACTGAGCCCTCTGAACCCTGACCCTGTTCCAGAGTAAAATCACTGAAATTCATACCCTGTTCCAGAGCAATATCACTGAAAACCATACCCTTTTCTGGTTGTGCAAAAATGGATACCCTGTTTCAGAGAGGAGAGAGCTTGATTTCATATACCCTGTCCCAGAGCGAGAGCGATTTTATATACCCTGTATAGCGAATATAGGGCAGTACCCCCCTGGGTTCTATCGAAACAAATCATTGCTGTCAGAAGTGATATAATTTTGTCCCTGATAAGGCACCATGTTTCAGACTGTTTCATTCTCCTAGAAATAAGATTCTTTATTATCCAACTTTTGAAGTTAGAGTAAAACTAATGCAGAAGAAAGCCTAGAGCCTAAGTTAACTTGTATAGTAAAAAAAACAGTTTTGAAAACTAGTTCAAAAAAATTGTTTTGAAGCCAGCTTCTTTTTGGTAAAAAGTAAGCTCAATTGTATAATAAATAACTTATTAGACATTAAATTATTAGTAATATATATATTATATTCGTGTGAGATCTGTATGAGGATTTAAAACCTCATACAGATCTCACATGAATATCATATATTACTTAAAAAATGTCTAGATTAATGCTTCTTTTTTAGAGTAAAAATTTTAACATTAAATGTAATTTGGCCGAAATATTTCAAAGTCAACCTTATGCAAATCAGGGCGAATTCTGTATCAGGGTTTACAGATACCTTCACGGTAGTGATTTTGTATTGTTCTAAGGTCATTAATTATTCATGATTTTTTTATGGGTAGAATACTAGTGGACATTTTGTTCTCATCTTTGTATTTTGTTGTGCCCTATTTGGCTGGGCAAAATACAGCAAACTCAAAATCATATCGATTTATATTCTACCCTAAAATGTCTAATAAGATCTATTTATTTGAGTTGTATTTATATTGATGAAATGATACTCTAGGGAATGACATGTGATCTGAAATGAAAAATACATCACCTCAAAATTAAACGTTTTTACCTTTGCACATGAATCCAGTGACTGGTGATGTCAAGGGCAACCAGTGTTTGGAAAATGAAAAGATAGGATGGATAGAAGACAGACAGCATCATCAACAAACATGTTGTCACACACCTAAGACAAGATTAATTATGATTACAGTTTTAGTTTTTATATTAGGGAGCGTAAGCATTGACTTGGAAACACACAACGACGATGGAATAAAGACATCAGGGATGAAACCCCTGGATCAAGGAATTTGTTTTTAGCAGGATAATTTAAAGATAACTAGAGATATAATAAAAAGCAAGAGTAACTTGAATTTTTGTGTGATTAGTTTACAACTGGAAATTCCATTGCCAATAAAGACAAAATTACTAGTGCACTCGTATAGACATGTTCAGTACCTTAAACACGCAACAATCCGACTTCCAGTTGTCGTTGCCGTGTGTTTCATCATCCATGCTTAAGCTCCCTATTACCGATATCTATGTGTGCAATTGGATGTTATGTCTTTCCTTTGGAAGTTGGTTAAATGGGCTGCAATTCAATAAGTGTTACATCTCTTGAGTGATCTCTCGTAAATCACAAATTGAAAATGTCTTTTGACATACATATGGTGCACGTACCTATCTGTCAACATGTCAAGGAATGCACCAAACTTTGTACCTATTGGACAATTAACCATTAATATTACAGTATAATTATAGATTATAATGGATACATAATTGTAATATATTTACACAAGATTTTATGCTTTAAGGAGCTCTGGTCACAATATGACATTTTTCAAAGCTTTATTTGTACTTTTCCTAGCATAAAAAACCAGTTTTGAGTTTAAAATTACCACTATGTTCCTTGATTACAGACTCATTTACACAGGGTTAGCCTCTGTGGTATCTGTGTTTAAATATTCACAAATACCAATGGTAAAGTAAAGTTCATAACTTTAACACAAACACTTTGAAATATTGACGGACCTTGACTGGAACATGTGAACATTCTGCACAAAATCGAGGGTAACTCTGTGTAAATGAGTTCTTAATCAAGAAATACAGTGGTAATTTGGAACTTGAAAATGGTCTATTTCTCCTGTGCTGACATTATTTACATACGAATATAATTCATTTCAATATGCTTGACAAAAACCTGTATTCACATGCTTGACAAAAACCTGTATATTTGTCGGGTATAGTGCTTACTTTGGTTGAAGTATCTTGCTGCATGACCATCAACTGCATCCAACAACCCACTCACTATGTAAGCCACTGTTGCCTTGACATAATCAAACGGCATGTAGTAAAACGAAGCAAATGCCAATATAATTCTTAAATAGCCTGTGAACATCAAGATAAATTGTTCATTGACTATAGACTCAATCCACTTGGACATAATTTTGATCCATATTCAGATAAATAGAGGATATTGCATGGGCGAGCGGAGATACGAATTTTATCTTCGAGTGTTCAATTGATATCTCACGAGTGAGCGCACTCCAAGCGGCCATGTAATGTTCTGTTTATTATATAGACATCGATGGAACTTCAATAAAACAAAAGCTCAAAAATTCTTTATTAAAATATGTTACTATGTCAACAGCGATATCTTCACATGTGAAAGATATGGTATCTTCCACTGGTGAAAGATATCAAGTTTTCGACACTAGAGAAAAACTGGTATTTCTTCGATATCTATATGATAAAATGTAATATCAATTCCTTGAGTATCATTTCTTTGTCTGCTAGCTAGAAGGGCAACTTATTTTCTGGTGGCTAAATAACCTATCTTTTTACCATCACAATACTTACCAATCACACGTGTGAAATATTACAATTTGTCATTGCGATAAAATAGGGTTTCAGTGGGCATTAACCAAAGTATTTTTATGACATTTTCAGAACAGAAAAAGTTTTCAAGGGAGCGTACCTATGGAGTGTCGTAGAAGCACCTTGATCAATGTCCATCAAAACTCAGAAACCAATTTTTTTCTGTGTGATTGGAAGGTACTGTAATTGTTATCAAATTTACATGAATTACTTTTCCCCCTGGGGGGGGGGGGGTACTCCCATATATGAACTATACGGGGATGATCCGCTGAACAGGGTATGGTTTTTCGAGCTTCTTGTCATAAACAGGGTATGCAATTTCACTCAAGGTCCAAATTCTTCCTGAGTTTCTTGTCATATTCAGGATTTCTACTTTCGTATTGACTGAAACTGGTTACCATGGTCGTAAAAAAATGATACGTGAGATGACATGATAATTGAAACAGGAACTCAGTGCAATTAATTATATCTTTTGTCATAAACAGGGTCTACAAATACGATTTTCTTTTGTCATAAACAGGGTACCCCTTTCAGAATCCCAGCGGAACACCCCTACCCAAATTCTGGTGGAGTACCCCCCCCCCGGGACTTTTCCCTTCTGCATCTTCATGCAAATGGTTAGAATAAGTAAAACAAATTTGAATTCAATACAAATAAAAACCACTTCAAACTTTCCCAATTTGCTATTTTCGGTATTCACCGAACAGAAATATGGCAACCAACTTGAATAACTATTGTTCTACACTAACTAGCGACTGACTAGCCTTGTGTGCACGTGGAAACATAAAAGCGTTTTCACATGTATGAAAGGCTAGTCAATCATTAGTCGGTGCAAAACAACAGCTATTTAAATTGGTCGCCATATTTTGATTTGGGGTATGCTCTTTCCCAATTTTTTATTTGCATTAGATTAAGATTAAAATTGTCACAGTCATTGTTGTTGAAGGAATAAGCACCAAAACCCCAGACCATTCCTACCCATCTCCCAAACCTCCCAACCCCTCCCCCCAGTTGATTGGACAGATGCTGTTATTCCTGAAGACGATGAAAAGGCCCACAAAGTTATTCACTTTCAAATAAAATCGAAATATCAGTGAATAACTTACCTATCAGGTTAGGTATAAAGAGAAACACTCCCATCTTCCTCAATGAAACAAGGTTTTACGTATTTTTTCAACCAAGATGTCACGAACTCCTTGTCAAGATGGAAGATGCCCAAAGAAATGACGAAAAACGGTCCTATTAAATGCTAAAGAAACCAGAAGGGACCCTGAGCAAAAGAAATTTCAAATTTTAAGCTCTTTCACTCAAAAAAGTTCGAAATACTTAGCGAATGCTTCAAAAAAAATGCAAATAATTGAGGTAAATATTTAACTTGTCGACGAGCTGTGTCTTCTTAGAAGTTTATTCTCAGCTGCTGTTAATTTGACCAATCAGAATGAAGTAATTCAGGCACCTGATCGAATCGAACCAATCAGAGAGCACGAGATGGAAAGCGCTTCGTGGACCGCCTCTTTCTCTGTTGTATTTTCTCAGCGTGGAAATATTTCATCAATCTCTCTAAAAAGATCCAAATAATACGGAATTAAGATGCCCGATGAGCAAGACAGCAAGCGTAAAAAACAAGTAAGAGTATGGACTGATGGCTGTTTCGATATGGTGCATTTTGGACACGCCAATGCGCTACGCCAAGCCAAGGCAATGGGAGATTACCTGATTGTAGGTGTTCACAGCGATGAAGAAATTGCTCATCACAAGGGTCCCCCCGTCTTTAACCAAGAAGAGCGGTACAAGATGGTCCGTGCAATCAAATGGGTTGATGAAATAGTTGAAGATGCTCCTTATATCACAACTCTAGAGACAATGGATTCTCATGGTTGTGAGTTCTGTGTTCACGGTGATGACATCACTTTATCAGCTGATGGCACAGACACATATCAAATAGTGAAAGACGCTCGGAGGTACAAGGAATGTAAGAGGACTGCTGGGGTATCCACTACTAATCTAGTGGGACGTATGTTGTTGTTGACCAAAGATCATTTCGATAAAGGAATTCCTATAAGCGCCTTAGACCCAGAACAAGTCAGCAGTGCCAGTTCTGACTCAGCAGCTAAGAGCCCCTGGACGTGTGTTTCTCATTTTCTCCCCACCACCCAAAGAATTGTTCAGTTTTCAGATGGGAAGGAGCCAAATCAAGAAGACAGAATTGTCTACGCAGCAGGTGCATTTGATCTTTTCCATGTTGGTTTTCTGGATTTCCTGGAAAAGGCCAAAGCAGAGGGTGACTATCTGATTGTTGGTTTACATACTGACCAGGTAGTGAATCGCTACAAGGGTAGTAACTACCCAATTATGAACCTGCACGAGAGGGTGCTTAGTGTTCTGGCCTGCCGATATGTTGATCAGGTCATAATTGGTGCACCTTACAGGGTATCTGAGGAATTAATGAATCAGTTTAAGGTAAACATTGATCATTTTATCCTTCCTACCCTGCCTAACTTTATATTAAAATAAATGCCTGATGTGGTAGGTTGATGTAGTTGTTCATGGGCAAACTCCCATAATGGAAGATCCCAATGGCAATGATCCCTATGAGATTCCTAGAAGAATGGGAACATTCAAGATCCTTGATAGCACTAGTAACATCACTACAGCTGACATCGTTGCAAGAATCATTCGTAATAAGTAAGTATCTATTTTATGCTATTGCTTTCTTTTTACTCCATGCATTCTCCAACCAGGACTACTCTTGATAGGTGCCTGTGAAGAGAGAGACTCAGCTGTGGGGGGGGGGGGTTGGGCTACAGCTTTACCAACCCTACGATAACATGATATAAAATGATGGCAGTAACTTAGTT
This sequence comes from Actinia tenebrosa, assembly GCF_029948245.1. NCBI lineage: Eukaryota > Metazoa > Cnidaria > Anthozoa > Actiniaria > Actiniidae > Actinia > Actinia tenebrosa. Next base: position 17,767,239 of record NW_028292578.1, read on the forward strand.
CCACTATGTTGTTCTTGTCTTACAAAGTTGACAATCATGATGTACCCACATGCAGCATTCCAGCTTGTAACAATCAGAAGCAAACAAACTTCAATAAGCAATGCACAACTGAGTCTGATGTATTTATAATAATCCATAATTCTCGTTTAGGTTGAAGTATGAGGAAAGAAACAAGAAAAAGGAAGCAAAAGAACGGGCTTCTTACGATGCATTACAGCGACAAATGGAAGCTCTTGAATCCTCTAAGGAGAATAACAAAATAGTTTAAGCACTAGCTCCTTCCACCCTCAGTGTTGGTTGTACCTTTAAACAGATAACTTTTTTAATAGATAAATACCATATCAATTTGGTTGTTAATTCTAATTATTATTCACATCAAAATCCATAATGTTCGAGGATTTTTTTACCATACTAACTAAAACTGGCATTTTACATTATTTTTATTTTGAGAAGGAATAGGGGATGGGTGGTGAGGATTTAGTATTTTATGGGTTGATTTCCATAGGTTTGTATTCTACCTAATCTCAAAATTTCTTAGTGTTTCTTGCCCCCATGTAAAGAAAGTTTATTGTGATGGCTTTCATTGAATTTTAATGTTAACCATTTTGGAATGCCAAATTGTTTATTGTCAATTTTTGGGAGGGGTAGCTGTGAATAAAATATGTGAACAGGGCTTGTGCTACTCCTTAAACTCCTTGAATTTAATTCACGTTTTCAAGGGCACTTGAAAAGCTCTTGAATTTTACGATTTCAGCAAAACTCCTTGAAATCTTCTTGAATTTTTGCTTCAGTCATTGCTTGCATGGTTCTGAAATAGATCTAGTCAGAAAGATCGGAAAACATGAAAGTCGGCCATGACAGTGCAACCACTGTGTAAAACTTTGGAATAGTTAGCTGAACATACTTCTTGAAAATTCATTTTTGGGTCCTTGAATAGTCCTTGAATTTTAAATGGTTACCTTACCATGAACCCTGTGAGAAATAATGCAATTATTTGTGGTAAATTTGTTGGGCAAACTATTTACTGTGACCTTACAAATGGTGGGTAGATAAATGGATATCTCTGTGGAATATTTTGATGACGGACATAAGACAGGTTTAAAATCACTAATTTATTTGCATCAGTGAGTGTGAAAGGAGATATTGAGGTTAGCCTTATCGTGAATATCTCCTAGGATTGAATTAGAATATAGTACTTGGTTTTTACAGAGGGAAGAAAACTGGAGAACCCGGAAAACCCTAGAAGCACAGGAGAGAACCAACAAAAAGCTCAACTCACATTCAACACCAAGCTTGTCGGGACTCGAACCCAGGCCGCAATTGGTGAGAGGCGAGCGCTCTCACTGCTACACCACCCATGCTTCCCATGAAATTAATCATAAAATTTTGGGTAGATCAAAAATGCTATTTGATTTTCATGGGCAAAATTGCATATCTTGTTTCAAGTTGGCTCCTAGTCAAAAGGAGATGATCCACAAACATTTCCAATTCCGCTAATGGTTTTTCAGGGCACTCTGTACGATTTTTAATTTGTAAAATTATTATTAAAAAATGCAATGCAATAATAATGATTATTATTAACAGATAGTAGTAATTAATCTACTAGAGCACATGCAGCAAAACCATGCAATAAAAACAAAGTTGATACTGACAAATAGTACTATTGATTGATTGACGAACTTCACCATGCTAAAAAACATAATGAGTTAATTAGCATATGCATATAAGTATGGTAGGGATACTGCAACAGCGTTGGCCAATTTCTGTATGCCCAGTTAATAGAAAAGTACTTTAGTGACTCATAGTTGCTATGACTCAACAGAACATTCATTACACAAAGACAAATAACACAAGAGACCATTTGTGTCTGGTTGATAGCAACTATTAGTCACTAAATAGCTACTATTTTCTCATTGATGGTTTTCAACCATTCCCAAGAGAATTAAATAACAAAAGACATGGCAGGCCATGTTGGAAGGGCTAAAGAGTATAAATTAGCTCATAAATGAAGTTAGCAATATTTATAACAAGTTGAAATGAAATTCACTTTAGGGACTGGTCATAAAATATAGGGGTGTCTTCGCCCATTATAAAATGATGCTGAAAATGTGATGACCCAACCCCAGTTTAGAAGCAATATTGCAGATGACCCACCCCTGAAAGAAGGATCCACTGATCAGATTTACCTATATTCAATCTAAATCCCAAAAGAATGTTCTTGGTTGCACACGTCTGCCACTTCTTGTAACATTGACTGTTTCGGCTTCTTCTTTGTCTCTGTCAGCGTCTTCCCCACTATCAGTAATTCCTATTTCATGAGTAACAATGTAAGTTTCTTCGTCGCTATCCAAATCTTCAGTATCCTCATCAGGTTCCTCACATGAATTATCATCATCTTCAGTGTCCTCGCGTGAAGTACCATCTTCTTCATGCTCTTCCTCTGTTGTACTTGTCGTAGTATTTAAAAGCTGCATAGACAGCCAAGCATTTATTACTTGGACTTTCTCACTTTTGTACATTTTGCGCTTGAGCAAGTTGTGCTTTTTTAAAAAGAGGTCCAAGATTACAACCCTCTGCTTCTTAAGCATTCTGCTTTCTTGCATGTCTTTCCAGTCATAGTCTTCGCATGCTTTAAGTTTCTCTGCTTCCTTAATTTTTTCTTTTCATTTGCCCTTTTAATTTTTCATTCGAAGGTACTACAGATGTTCTACATACTTCCTAACCAGATCCTCTGCAACTGCAAATTCCCTTGAGAAATTCCGATGATGACAATTATAATACTCTATTTCGTATTAGAAAACTCATTAATAATTCATGAAGAAAACACAATAGAAATCATGACCATGAAGGTGATTTTATATCTGATATAGATTCATCTTCATTTGCATAAACTTTAACTTGGATTTTCTCTATCAAACTTGGTTCATTTCGTAAAGAATTCTGTACAATACGAGAACATACATCATGAGTTTTCTAAGCCGTTTAATAAACTCGCAGATCGTGTCTTATCGGGTCTAAAACCACTCGGCTGCGCCTCGTGTTTTATACCCGATAAAACACTCCTGCTCGTTTATTAAACAGTACATGGCCCACCCTTTTTAGTTGTCAAATTTTATCAGCCCACCCCAATGAAGGAGTTCAAAATTATGTGACCCACCCCCTGAATTTGCCCCCCGCCCACCCCCCATACTTTATGATACAAATAAAGTATAAAATACAAGTAAATACCTCGAATAACAAAGAGTTTTGTCATAACGTGTTTTATTTGTTAGAGCCTTGGTACTTTGATCTTGGTCAAATGATTTATAATTTGGGCAACTGAACTGTTTTTGTACCAACCCCTCTCCCCTAAGGTAAAGATCTCAAATTAATATAATTTTTCTTCTTTCTAAGGATTTCTTCAGGATTTGTTGGATCATATTATAACAAAGGTCTGCGGGATTCCTATGTTTGGGGGTAAATTCCTATCAGGGGGTTATCGAGGAATTCCCAAAATGAGGTAGAGTCTCTCTCCACCAATCTGACCAATAACAGGGGTCACAGGCACCTTAGAACTCCCATGGACAACCCCTTTCCTTGGAATATAAAGCCCTCAATTGAGATGGGTCGATTTGGCATTGCATTGCATTGTGGCACTGCTTTTAAGAGCACAAAATAAACACTAGCTTGGAAATCAGTTCCACAATGCAATGTAATGCAAATGATTCAAGCCGTTATGTTGGAAGAATTTGAAAAAAGATATTTTTAACAAATTCTGTTACATCTTCTAACACGGCGACCATGGCTTTCGTTATTTTACTTGGGAATGATTGCAAACCAAGAATGGCTTTTGCGTCAGACCCTACAGAATGCATGCCATGCCCGCAGATGAAAAGCCCGTGTCACGAACGTGGACATGACACGGCAAGACATACGCCAGACCAATCACATTGCGCGAGAATTTACTCTCCATCCAATCAAATACCCGAAACACGCGGGCGCGGACACGATCAAGCTAAAACACGACACTGCCAGACCAATCACATTACCTGTTATCCTATCATTATCGCGCTTCATGGCACATAGGGCTATAGAACATTCACATTGCCAAGGGAAAAAAACAGCCAATCAAGGCAAGTAAAGGCACGGCAAGGCACACATACGGCATGCACTGAGCTTTCCACAGCCTGCAGTACGAAAATTGTTCTATTACGTACGGTGGTCCACAGGGGACAGCTGCAAGCAAATAAAAGCAAAGCAAAACTTGGCGGCGCTACATAGCACTTCTGAACTATAAAATATCGCGTTCGCCAAATTGGCCGCCATCTCCGATTTGCTAAACACTCTGCTAGTTCCAGTTCTTCCTTTACCATGCGTGCGCAGAAGTTCTTAGCAACGTTTGTTTTATTTTGTCATATTTTGCTTTATTTTCTAAGTAACTTTTGAATTATTTGCCGCAGCTTTTACCGATTTGCAGCAAATTGTACTTGTTTCCAACTATCATTCGATTGCAGCTGCCCTCTGTGGTCACTCAGGGAAGGTACGTTTTTTACTGTGGGAAAAGGGCTTGGGGATTCGCAGTAAACTTTCTAAAAATGTATGTAGCCTAAAACAATTCACGACCCTCCTATTAAGCTTTCTTCGAAATAAAAAGGTTTGATCTTCCGTAAAATTATAAATGACCCCCTCCCCCCTGAAGCCCCAGCCGCCCCCCCCCCCCCCCACATACATTGAAAAACGTACCTTCAAATATGGGTGGGAAAAATAACGAACTATCTAGATGATAAACCATATCTAGCGTACACAAAACAACCACAGGGTACCTCTTTCATCCACTGAATTCCATTTGGAACTTAGAAGTTGATTTTGACAGAAGGTAAGAAAAATGGAGTAAAGTAAACTCTCAAAGCACAAGAGAAAACCAACAAAAAATTCTACTCACACAAGAGATTGTGTCCGGGAATCAAACCTGGATAGCCTTAGTAAGAGGAAAGCGCTCTACCTCACCGCTACGCCAGCTGTGTTTCCCAAACAATCGAAGAAATGAAGAACCAATCAAAACTTAGATTGGAAGGACGCCAAAAAAGTTCATAGAAATTTTGTCAGTTTACAGTTGAGAGAATGGGCGAGTTTTGACTGTTTCGTTTTTCGTCGATACGAAAGCACGCCTAAAAGAAAACTCAAGCTCTAGACATCAAAGGAAAACTCAAAAGGTATACTATATCATTTTTGTCAACCAGGTTCGATGAAACTTCCGCTTTCAGTATGCAGATGACCATAAAATATCCTTGAAAGCGCTTCTGAAACCGATGAAATACACCTTTTGCCATTCATTAACAGAAAATGTACATTCATTTGTGCCAATAGTTGTATCAATAACGTGTAATGTACTTTCATCAACACCACAAGTAACATCATTAGCGCGGATCAACTTTCAATAACGACAATTGAATATGCGTGTACATTCATAGGCAGCAATGGACAATCAATAGCGCGTTTGTTCATTCATATGCGCGGAATGTATTTTCTTGTGCGCGAAATTCAACTTCAATAACACCAAATGACAGACAATTGCATTTATGGACAATCATTTACCCAAAAGTGAAAATTCATTAGTGCTATTAGCATAATCATTGACAATCTATAACGCGCTTGGACAATCATGAGGGTCAACGTTATATTCTATAGCGTGGTTCGACAAACATTTGCATGATTCGAATAAACAATAAGAGAAATAAAACAATCATTAGCGATTTTTAAAAAAACTATTTTAGCCTTCAATTTCTTCGCCATTTATACATCGTGGCAAATACGTTTGCATATATCTGAACCACTGATCACATTTAGCGATAGTGATGGTTGCCACATTTCTCTGGAACCCTTCCATTAGCAACTGCTTTCTGTAGAGACCTAGAGCAATCCCTTGTCGTCTTGCCTCAGCCCAATAGTTCGTATGTTGTTGGATCTCTGGACGGCTGATGTCGGCTTTAATTGCTGCTTTAAGTGAGCTAATTGCTATTCTCCTACGCAGCCGCTATTATGGAGGCAGTTTCCTGAGTTTTTTATATGTATTAAAGTGATTAAAAAAAAACCGCTAATGATTGTTTTATTTCTCTTATTGTTTATTCGAATCATGCAAATGTTTGTCGAACCACGCTATAGAATATAACGTTGACCCTCATGATTGTCCAAGCGCGTTATAGATTGTCAATGATTATGCTAATAGCACTAATGAATTTTCACTTTTGGGTAAATGATTGTCCATAAATGCAATTGTTTGTCATTTGGTGTTATTGAAGTTGAATTTCGCGCACAAGAAAATACATTCCGCGCATATCGAGCGCTTTATTTCACATGGCGTGCAGACGTCTTTACTGTCGCTCTGTATTTTTGCTCAATTTTATTGCTCTATGGCTTATCTTTTCATATGAATATGGAACTAATGGATTCAACGAAGTCTTATCTAGCAATAATTTGTCTTTTGGTGGAGATTCCGTGAAGATTGAAGTAAGAAATTTCCATTCTTGTTCGTGGAACCACAAACGCCTAATAATTCGTATAGCACGTGGGAAAGGTTACTTCTCTTCTCGAATTAAGTACCATTCAAATTCTGTCTCTGGATTCCATCTAATTCGTCTATTTATCAGTGGAGATATATGTTTAAATCCTGGTCCTGATAAATGTCAGACTTGTGGTCGAACCATCGCTAAAAACCACCGAGTTCTGAGTTGTGATATTTGCAACCGTTCACACCATATCAAGTGTCAAGCATTTACTCCTAAGGATTTTCTGAGGCTGAAAAATAGCTCTGAAGGCAATTGGACCTGTCCAACATGTATCTCTGATGTTTTACCCTTCATTGATAATCCTTTTAACGATAGTTTTAATGATAATCAGAGTGAAGACAAGAACAACAAGTCCTTTAATGGCCAGGAAGCCGGAGAAGATTCTATCGAATGGTATGAATCTAATGTCAACAATTATTATAAATACAACTTGAAACTGGCTCATATTAATATCAATGGACTGTTGAATAAACTGGACGAAGTCAAAGTCATTCTCAACCGTAAATTATTTGATGTATTCTTTATTAGTGAGACTAAAATCGACAAGACCGTATCAGATTCCAAACTCAAACATCCTGGTTATCGCTTATTGCGACGAGACCGTAAAAAAGGTGGTGGTGGTTTATTGGCATACGTACGTGACGATTTGGTCGCTTACAGAAGACATAAAATCGAACCTGATGATTTGGAGTGCATGTGCTTGGATTTAAAGGACTCTACCAACTCTCGATTTATTGTGCTTGCCTGTTACAGATCTCCAGGTAAATGCAAAATATCTGACTTTATCCAATCTTTATCTACGACTGCTGAGGAGATTTTTAGATTACGAAATGAGATTCTTATAGTGGGAGACTTAAATATGGACATGTATGAAAACGAGCTGGATGGAAGAAAACCTAATAAAACACTGGTTGAGTTCTGCAGAAAGTTTTGCTTTGTTAACCAAATATCCGAACCGACTCGAGTTACTGAAAAATCCAAAACATTGATTGACGTCATTTTGTCTAGTCATGCTGAGCGCTATGCAACTAGTGGCACCTTACCTCTCGGAATCAGTGACCATGACCTTATTTATATTATCAGAAAATGCAAATTACCGAGACCTAAACCTCGCACTATTGAATATCGCAGCTTCAAGAACTTTAAAGAAGAGGATTTTATTTCTGCTCTGCAAAACGTTCCATGGCATACTGCGTTTAGTTACGACGATGCTGATGAAATCTGGGATCATTGGTCAAAACTTTATAAAGACATACTGGATTTACACGCTCCCTTAAAGAAGAAGCAAATAAGATCTGACCAATTACCATGGATAACGCCTGAAATATCGCGTGAGATATCTCGTCGCAATCGTCTTTTTAAACAACACAAGAAAAATCCAACAGTCAACTCCTGGGAGTTGTATCGTAAACAACGGAATAAAGTTAGATCTCTCAAACGTAAAGAAACAAAGGCCTTTTGTTATAAAGCCTCAAATAATATAAAGAATCCTGGTGAGTTTTGGAAGAAGATGAGACCCTTGATGCCCAACAGTAAATCTTCTGGTTCAAACAAAATTCAACTGATTGAAAATAACGCCTTATTATCTGATTCTAAACTTGTAGCTGAAACCTTGAATGATTATTTCATTAATGCTGCTGGTTCATATGATTCTACCTCGAACGATTTTTCTGATCACCCAAGCATACGTCGTATTGGAATGAAGAACTGTGATCTCAACTTTGATTTTCACATGGTAGATGAACCGTATATAAAGGATATTTTGGATAAACTTAACCCCAAAAAGTCAGTTGGTATTGACAAGATATCTCCTAAAGTCCTCAAGTTCTCGTCAACAATTTTATCTTGCGAAATTACACGTCTCATCAATTGTTTCATTTGCAGTCAGTCATGTCCTCTGGAATGGAAATCTAGTAATGTGACACCGATTCATAAAAGATCGGACGAAACTGATAAAACTAACTATCGTCCAATTTCCATTTTATCGACCATTTCCAAAATCTACGAGAAAGTTTTATATGATCAAATATATACTGCTATTTCTCCTCATTTTTCTAACAACTTGTCTGGATTTTTAAAGGGACATTCCTGTTGTACAGCTCTAATTAAAATAATTGATGATTGGCGTGCAAGTTTAGATGATAGGAAAGGAATTGTTACCATAGCAGTAGATCTCAGCAAAGCCTTTGATTCCATCAACCATAATTTGCTTATTGCAAAGCTTAAAGCCTACGGCTTTAACACAGATGCAATTCTTCTTATGAAAGCCTATCTCCTTGGTCGCCGCCAAAGAGTTCGGGTTGACAACGTATTTTCTGAGTGGCAACCAATAACAGCTGGAGTACCTCAAGGATCCTTACTTGGACCGCTTCTGTTCAACATCTTTGTGAATGACTTGAATGACTTCATCTCTACAGTATCTCTACGTATGTATGCTGATGACACTACTGAATACTATGCTGACTACTCTCCTATGGTACTAAACTATACTATCAACAAGGAACTTAACTCCATCAAGGAGTGGGTTACTAGTAACCATCTGTCAATCAACACTGTAAAGACTCAAGCTCTCGTCATCGGAACGAACACTTACAAGTACAATCTTCTATTGGGTGATAATCCTGTGAAAATCAAGGACTCTTTAAAGATACTTGGCGTTACCATTGACTCAAAATTAACTTTTGAGGAACATTTAAATGTCCAGCTTAATAAGGCTTATGCTAAGACAAACGCTTTACGTAGAATAAGACGTTTAGTTCCAGCGCATGTTATGATTCAATTATATAGGGCTTTTATTTTGCCTCATCTTGAGTATTGTAGCCCTGTGCTGGTGGGAATATCTAAGTCACTCTCAAATAAATTAGAAGAAGCCAATTATTATATTCTTAGAACTTTATTAGGCCTATCTAAATCTAATTCTTATGACAGCATTCTTAAATCAATTAATATGCGTACCGTAGAACATAGGAGATATTTCCAAGTTTTAGTCTTACTTTTTAAATGCATCAAAGGGAATGGCCCTAGATATATTAATGACTTTTTCAAATTTCGTACAGTTAAGTATAATTTAAGAGGCTCTGGTACTAAACTTGAGCAATATTCATTTAACAGTAAATGGCATCTTAATTCTTTTGTATCCATAGCTAGTCATCTTTGGAACAATTTACCATCTAATGCGAGAAATGCTGTTAACGTAAATAGCTTTAAGAATATCATACGTAAATTAGACTTCATACCTTTTATATATCGTTAGATAAATTTTTATTTATCATATATTGGATATATATATATATATATATTTTTTTTTCTTATTTCCTTTATTAACTTCCCATTGTAAATAGATATTTATCATTTCATATTTTATATTTATTGCATATATACATATATATATTATATTTTATATCACTTTAATTTAGGTTATTTCTTAATAGATTAGTGCACGTGCGCATTTTAAACGAGTATGTGAAATGCTCCTAGGCGTTATGTGGATAAATAAACTATTATTATTATTATTATTATTATGAATGTACAAACGCGCTATTGATTGTCCATTGATGCCTATGAATGTACACGCATATTCAATTGTCGTTATTGAAAGTTGATCCGCCCTAATGATGTTACTTGTGGTGTTGATGAAAGTACATTACACGTTATTGATACAACTATTGGCACAAATGAATGTACATTTTCTGTTAATGAATGGCAAAAGGTGTACTTCTTTAGACATTTTGCCCGGCTTTTGTTTGAAATCATTAGAAAAAGTACATACTTTACAGTTAAAATAGTACAGTCTTAAAGGCCGTGTGATCTTTTAAGATCAAACTGCTTTTTGCGAATTTGTGGATACTTAAATGCCCTTTCTGTGTATTACACAGAGATCAAAATATTAATTCGTTCGATTTAAAAATCCATTAAAGATCACCTAACCCCTGATAGGATACTTTCAGTATTGATTAAAGTCTTAAAGGCTGCGTGATCTTTCAAGATCAAACTGCTTTAGCGAACTCGTGGATATTATTCTGTGAATACGGAGATCAAATGTTGATTCGCTCGATTTAAATGTCCATAGATCAATTTTACTGGTAAGATGGATAATCGACGTTATATTTTCCAGGCTTGTATCTTACTGTTAGCTCATACTTATGTAGACTCATGATCATCTCAGTTCTGCAGGCGCAAAGGACTGCCGCTTGATAAAGATTCTTGAGTAGGATGTTCTCAAGAAGCTTATGTACTATTTGTATTATTTTGTACCTTCAAATATGGGTGGGAAAAATAACGAACTATCTAGATTATAAATCATCTAGCGTACACAAAACAACCACAGGGTGCCTCTTTCATCCACTGAATTCCATTTAGAGCTTAGAAGTTGATTTTGGCGTAGGGACGAAAAAGGGAGTAAAATAAACTCTCAAAGCACAGGAGAAAACCAACAAACAATTCTACTGACACACGAGATTGTGTCCGCGGGGAATCAAACGTGGATAGCCTTGGTAAGAGGAAAGCGCTCTACCTCACCGCTACGCCAGCTGTGTTTCCCAAACAATAGAAGAAACGAAGGACCAATCAAAACTTAGATTGGAAGGACGCCAAAAAAGTTCATAGAAATTTTGTCAGTTTACAGTTGAGAGAATGGGCGAGTTTTGACTGTTTCGTTTTTCGTCGATACGAAAGCACGCCTAAACGAAAACTCAAGCTCTAGACATCAAAGGAAAACTCAAAAGGTATACTATATCATTTTTGTCAACCAGGTTCGATGAAACTTCCGCTTTCAGTATGCAGATGACCATAAAATATCCTTGAAAGCGCTTCTGAAACCGATGAAATACTTCTTTAGACATTTTGCCCGGCTTTTGTTTGAAATCATTAGAAAAAGTACATACTTTACAGTTAAAATAGTACAGTCTTAAAGGCTGTGTGATCTTTCAAGATCAAACTGCTTTAGCGAACTCGTGGATATTATTCTGTGAATACGGAGATCAAATATTGATTCGCTCGATTTAAATGTCCATAGATCAATTTTACTGGTAAGATGGATAATCGACGTTGTATTTTCCAGGCTTGTATCTTACTGTTAGCTCATACTTATGTAGACTCATGATCATCTCTGTTCTGCAGGCGCAAAGGACTGCCGCTTGATAAAGATTCTTGAGTAGGATGTTCTCAAGAAGCTTATGTACTATTTGTATTATTTTGTACCTTCAAATATGGGTGGGAAAAATAACGAACTATCTAGATTATAAATCATCTAGCGTACACAAAACAACCACAGGGTGCCTCTTTCATCCACTGAATTCCATTTAGAGCTTAGAAGTTGATTTTGGCGTAGGGACGAAAAAGGGAGTAAAATAAACTCTCAAAGCACAGGAGAAAACCAACAAACAATTCTACTGACACACGAGATTGTGTCCGCGGGGAATCAAACGTGGATAGCCTTGGTAAGAGGAAAGCGCTCTAACTCACCGCTACGCCAGCTGTGTTTCCCAAACAATAGAAGAAACGAAGGACCAATCAAAACTTAGATTGGAAGGACGCCAAAAAAGTTCATAGAAATTTTGTCAGTTTACAGTTGAGAGAATGGGCGAGTTTTGACTGTTTCGTTTTTCGTCGATACGAAAGCACGCCTAAACGAAAACTCAAGCTCTAGACATCAAAGGAAAACTCAAAAGGTATACTATATCATTTTTGTCAACCAGGTTCGATGAAACTTCCGCTTTGATCAGTATGCAGATGACCATAAAATATCCTTGAAAGCGCTTCTGAATCCGATGAAATACTTCTTTAGACATTTTGGCCTGTTTTTCTTTGAAATCATTAGAAAAAGTACATATTTTACAGGTTGAGATAGTACCCCTAGCGACCAGTGTGCATTCAACTCTTAATAGCACAAAACCTTTTAATCGAAACCTCAACAAAGTATACATTTTCTGAATGCTGGATAAATGTAGAAACTATTCCTTTTTTCTTTTTTGTAAAATAAATTCATCCTTTTAAGTTAGAGCGAATTATTCAAATTTTCACCTAGGCATCTTCGCGGAGTTCGATGACAGCCGGTAATCATCGGAAACCAATGGTTATTAACTTTCCAGGATCACAAGACATCACTTGTCAAAGTCGGCGGTGTGTCTCCGATTTTCGATTAGTTACCCCGTTGCTTTTTTATACGCTCCTAAAGTTATGACGCTTCTATATTAGCTGTATCCGAACCAAAATCCACGATAACTTTGGAAATAAACAAAAAGTCAAAAATCGGAGACACCTTTTTGAAGAACAGCTATCCAACATGACTTCCTCAAAACTTCAGTGAAATCGGTTAAATTCCCTTTGACAACGAACTCAAAATGTACGTGTATCACTTCCGAGAAAAGCGCAAAATTGTTTTTCAAGCCAAGAAGTGCCTTTGTTGACATAAAGTATCCAGAAGATCGAATCACTTTATCACATCGCTATTATTCAAGTTCAGACATTTTGTTCGCCTAACTAAAGAGAAAAGCAAGCAAGCAGCAGGAAATCAAAATGAAGGTTCAAAAGCGTCCAAGGTAAAACAACAGTGGCTGATAGAGACGTAGCGACGACAAGTGATGTCAACGATAAATCGAAAACTATTAAAGCTAAAAAGTCGTTTTTCGTTTATTTCTCGAAAATCATTTTGGGAAAATGATAGCTTATCGTGCATTCTCTCACAAAATGTAAAAACCAAGAAATCAATCTTTCACAGCAATCTTGGGGTACCCTGATACCTTAAAATGAAACTGTTTTTTGCGAATTTGTGGATACTTAAATGCCCTTTCTGTGTATTACACAGAGATCAAAATATTAATTCGTTCGATTTAAAAATCCATTAAAGATCACCTAACCCCTGATAGGATACTTTCAGTATTGATTATAGTCTTAAAGGCCGTGTGATCTTTCAAGATCAAACTGCTTTAGCGAACTCGTGGATATTATTCTGTGAATACGGAGATCAAATATTAATTCGCTCGATTTAAATGTCCATAGATCAATTTTACTGGTAAGATGGATAATCGACCTTATATTTTCCAGGCTTGTATCTTACTGTTAGCTCATACTTATGTAGACTCATGATCATCTCAGTTCTGCAGGCGCAAAGGACTGCCGCTTGATAAAGATTCTTGAGTAGGATGTTCTCAAGAAGCTTATGTACTATTTGTATTATTTTGTACCTTCTTCAAATATGGGTGGGAAAAATAACAAACTATCTAGATTATAAACTATCTAGCGTACACAAAACAACCACAGGGTGCCTCTTCATTCACTGAATTCCATTTGGATTTTAGAAGTTGATTTTGGCGTAGGGACGAAAAAGGGAGTAAAATAAACTCTCAAAGCACAGGAGAAAACCAACCAATTCTACTGACACACGAGATTGTGTCCGGGAATCAAACCTGGGTAGGCTTGGTAAGAGGAAAGCGCTCTACCTCACCGCTACGCCAGCTGTGTTTCCCAAACAATCGAAGAAACGAAGAACCAATCAAAACTTAGATTGGAAGGACGCCAAAAAAGTTCATAGAAATTTTGTCAGTTTACAGTTGAGAGAATGGGCGAGTTTTGACTGTTTCGTTTTTCGTCGATACGAAAGCACGCCTAAAAGAAAACTCAAGCTCTAGACATCAAAGGAAAACTCAAAAGGTATACTATATCACTGAGATGATCATTAGTCTACAGAGGTATTACCTAACAGTAAGATACAAGCCTGGAAAAGACATGCAACTTGCACACACACTAAGCCGTTCCGCACACCTTCCTTATTGATGATCTAGAAGTCAGTGAAGTATCTCTAACAGCACATCTTCCAGTGTCAAAACAAAAAAGTATGAGAAGTTTCAGCAATCAACAGCAGATGATACAGGTTTTTTTGATGATACAGTTGTACAGTCACTAATAATGCAGTACTGGAAGGATGGCTGTGATTTGCGAGTCCTGACCAGACCAACACTCAGGGTCTTAAAATAACTGAGAAGGCGCTGTCTTTGTAATTACACATCTGCGTTACACCTTCACCTGGCTCGGATGACCACGTTTAAGGAGGTGCCTAATCAACTAGAAACCTTAAAAGAGGACACCATGCGAAGTTTGAGGGGGGAAATGGGAAACGGGGAAACGCAATCATTTGCGAACGTCCTCAAGATTAGGATTTCCAAATACCAGCTGAAATTGACACACAACTGAATATGTTTTGAATAATTGCCTTCATTCATTTTTAACAATGCTTTAGTGAAAGAGAATTATTTTTCAGGTAAAATACTAAATTTTAGTCCTTTTTTAAAAGTATAAAAAGTATTTTAAATTTCGCAAAATCCAAAAAAAAAAAAAAATCTTTCAACCCCCCCCCTCCCCCCCAACAAACTAATTAGTCTAGAAAGCGTTACTAATCGATTCGTCATTTTTCGTCAGATTGACTGGAAATATCTTCAGCAGTTGGTTCGTTTACATTGACGATGGGAGAAGCAAATGATACTCCTGGTTGTTCTGATGACTGCAAAAAATACTCTATTTTGAATACCCCTACAAGACGCGCAGGCCATAAAGTAATTTCAGATTTACCTGAATTAAATAAATCTCAGTTTTGTGAGGCCTTCTTTCATGTACCTGAAGTAAAAGTAAACAAGGACTGGAAAAAGAAGACCGAAATGCAATGCTTGGATGAGGAAAAATGTAGAGTCTACACATTAGCAAAAAAGAACCCGAAAAACAAACGAAAGAAAAACAAAACAAAAACAAAAACAAAAAACGACAAACAACCGACATATGTTGTGAGTTTCGTTGTACTTAAAATAGGGAATGATGAAAAATACAAGGCGCTGTTTGAAAACTGTTTGCAACAAAGGGACGAAGGTACAAAGCATGCAGAGGAATTTTTCCTTGAAGATGCCAGAGAGAGAGAACTTGAGCGTCTAGCTTCAGAAATGACCTCTTTAAACCTCGAAGGTTCGCCTGGCCGTAAAGTTATGTATATGTACATAACTTTGCAGCCGTGCCATGAATCAATAACACATGATCGCAAAAAGAGCTGCACTAAGAAGCTGATTGAATTCTATAAGAAGAATCTTGAACCACTGAACATTCCTTTCATAGTGAAACCAACCTTCATTTACAAGGTGAGTATTAGGCGATGCAAAACCAAATTATTCGTTTGGTTAGCTATATTCATTTCCCTTACGGATTGATTCTAATCAGTTTATGTCATTCATAAATCTATGTAGCTTTTAAGTTTTTACGTATTTCCTTGTCCAATTGTGTTTACAAAATTCGCTAAAAGACAGGGACAACGGGAGGCGGTGGGGCTGCATGGGCTATAGCCCCCACACTTCTTGCTAAAAGCAACTAAATTTTTCAGCCCCCTGCCCCACTAGCGTTTTACATGGCTAGTCTCTTTTAATTTTCAGTCTTAGCCCCGCCCCCTTTTTAGGGTGCTCCGCGGTCAGGCCTCGAAACAAGGACCAATTAACAAAATGTCAGTTTAACAATTACAACACCACCACCACCACACAACAACAAAACATGTAGGAAAAGGAGCGGCCTCCTGGGCCAGGGTTCGAACTCTCAACCTCGGGGCCTAGAATCTGACGCTCTGACCAAAAGATGGACGAATAGTACTATTCATATCTGGTTGGAATCGATAGACCTTTTCGGGTTGGGCGTAATGTTTTCCCAGTTCAGACTACGGTTATTCACTTGTTTGTGATGTATCCATATTCATGTGTCTTCTGATGCGCAACCGCTAAACGAAGAAATAATACTCTAGGGAATGACACGTGGTCTGAAATGGGAAAACATTACGCCCAAGCCGAAAAGGTCTATTGCTTCTGAATTCAGTTTAATCGATGCTTGCTTTCTAGATTTCCTAATTTTTTTTTGTTAATCAAATCTAGATCTTATCTCAGTTAATGACGAATAGGGTAGGGTAGGATAGTTATAGTCTTACCTAGATTTCTATTATGCACTAGCATAAACCTACCAGCATACTATCACGAATCCTGCAATCTGATTGGTTAACGTACTCACTATCTATCCTGTGATAGATAGCGAGTAGCGAAAAATAAACAAATGCATGGTCAAGTTTCGTCGAAATCTCGGCTTGTTGTCAAAAAAATCTTTAAAAATCGATTGTAGAAAAGACAAGACTGTACCAAGGAAGGGAATGGAGGTTTTGGACAGTACAGATAAATAAAAAACTGTATAATAATGGCAATTTTAACACGAAAAAGCGGCCGTCAGATTGCACTGAGATTTTCATGTTCAAATTTACGACTGACAAACAACTGACTAGTGAGATAATGATGTTATTTTAAATGGATTCCCTCAAAGAACAGAAAATATCCAAAAGACAACTTATTCACATGTATTCAAGAAGAATTTTAAACGGTAAGAACGTACAAAACATCAAAGAAAGTGCAACGAAGTTAACAGACAAGAATCTTAAGGGAATTGTATAAACGTGGCACGGCTTTGAATGTTGTAAATAAATCCATTCAGTTTATCACTCATTAATTAGAAAAATGATCCTAAGAACTGATAAAAAGGAGAAAAATTTTGGAAAGAGGGTTTTGAGCGTAATAATAGAGACAAAAAGCTATAGAAATAGAACAAATTTAAAGTGCCTATCATCCTTCTGACAATATTCACAGTATTGATTCTACATGGGGTAAGATGTGGAAAAGCCCGAAAAAAATTCATAGTTTGAGTGCGGCTTCTTGAGGTTCTTAAGGTTTTTCCATGCCATATGCTAATGTCGTGACGTATGAGGAGTAATCATTTAATATACAAAACCTTACTGGCACACATAAATTAAATTTGAAATACGTCATTGCTTTGCCCATTGCCCTTATAGAAATTATTGCAAGCTATTTTTCACATAGAAGCCGGTGTTTCGAATTACAAGGAACAACAAATAACCATAAATGCCTCCTCATACGTCACCGCATTAGCATATGGCATGGAAAAACCTTCATAACTACAAGAAGCTGCACTCAAACTATGAATTTTTATTATCTACGAGTCAAATAGTCTATTTCTATCTATTGACTCATAGAAAACTCGACCTCGTAGTCTAATCGTTAAATATTTTTTGGTTTATATTTAGGGGTATTTGGATCCTAGATTATCAGTAGGGTGGGGTGGGGTGGTTATTTAGCAATTATTCGCCGAAGGCGAAGTGAATATCGGGGAATATTTACCGAGACGCGAGGTAAATATTCTCCATAGTTCACTGAGCCTGAGGCGAATAACTGTTTTAGCCAACTTGTGTACAGAGTAACTTATTTTTATATACAATAATTCAATAAAAACAAACAAACAGAAACTTTTACTCTTTTTTGCGTGACAAATTCACGCAAACCTTTTAGCAAACCTTTTAGGCCATACTTCGTTGCCTTTTTAGTTTTGATAGGAATGGCATTTACTTTCATTTTTTCGATTTCCTCATCGGAAATTGTAGCAAAACGATTGCCGGCAGATGCCATTTTGTTGCCGACTCAATATTATGAGATTCAGAAGTGAATATCGCACAATATTCACCTCCAATTAACCAATGAGCGCGCGCGTTCTTAGGAAGTACACAAGTTGGTATATGCTAAAGTCTTATATAGATTTCTATACTTATGCAATATTTTTAGATCTAGATTTTTATATATGTAATATTAAGATTTTAATGTAGCACGTGCGCGTTCTAACGAGTTCTTATTGTGAGCTCTTTATGACTACGTGAATAAATAAATTATTTACTTGCTAAATTACTTACATGACGAATAATGCATTGTGCAAATCGTATTATCTTTAAGGCTTATTGGTTACTTTCGAAAAAAGAGGCTGCGACAAAAGAAGGCAAAGAGTTAGGAAAAGAAATAGAAAATGCGAAGGAAGGTCTAAGAAAACTCTTCAAGGAAGGCATTCAAGTTCAAGCAATGGAGGAGGAGGACTGGACTTTTCTAAAGGATCACTTGTGTCGTTCAATCGAGCTGTTTCCTGGTTCAACTTACGAAGATAGTCAGAGGAAGAAGTTGGATGACTTCATTGATGGATTTTTAAAGGTAAGTACATTACCATCAAGCAATAACTTATACACAAGTTTAATTTAGCTTAGAAAACGCATTAATAATTCATGAAGGAAACACAATAGGAATCATGACCATGAAGGTGATTTTATATCTGATATAGATTCGTCTTCATTTGCATAAACTTTAACTTGGATTTTCTCTATCAAACTTGTTTCATTTCGTAAAGAATTCTGTACCATATGAGAACATAAATCATGAGTTTTCTAAGCCGTTTAATAAACTACCCGATAAAACACTCCTGCTCGTTTTTTAAACAGTACTTAAAATGGAACCCCATTAATTTATATACGAGGAGATAGGAAATTTTTTTTATTTTCGAAATTATTTTGTATTTTTTAACCTCTATATCTCAGTGAAAAGCATTAAAAGTGCGAGATGTTTGAGCACAAGGAGTAAATTTATTATACAAAGAGCGCTTTTTGAAAACGAATACATATAACGGCTTTTTGCATAACGAATTATCGTACCCCGACACTCTCGTACCCAGACCCTACTTATTAGTCAAATAGTTGCAGTGGAAATACAAGTCAAAAACTTGTGGCGAAATTTTCAAATAAAACTATACATTATTTATTTATATATTTATTTTTTGACTGTGAAAAACTCACGAATTATTTCATTGGTTCTTAAAACGTAATGCATGGCACAAATCTGTCAAAATTATGTCATTGGAAGTTGGTCTTTACTATAAAAACGTTATTCATGGCACAAATTATGTCATTGGAACCCGGTCTTTTGATTCTCAAAACGTTATGCATTGCACAAATCTGTCAAAATTAATAGTTACAAAAATTATTTGTGACCTCAAAATTCTCTCTTTTTACACCACAAAGCAAGACGCGCATGTTCACATTTCTTACAGTCGTGAATCTTAGGAACTTTATTATGGCAGAAGGCAAGCAATGCAAATCAATTTATTCTGTGACATTTGCGTGAAGGTATCCAGAATCTAGGTTTCTGACTTGAAAGTTTATTTCATTGCTAATGTTAATATGTATGTTATATGACCTTCTTCAGTCGATTTTCCGCACCAAAAAAGGATTTTTTTGTGAGTTGTACTAGTAATGTTTTACCACTCTTTTCACTGCTACGTGCATGCTGATGGAGACAGTCGCAACAGGGAAATAGGCCAATACATTGCCGCCAATGAGAGAATATAAAGGTACCGACCAATTTATTTGATTGATCGAAGTGTATTGCCCAATTTCCCTGTCTCTACTGTTGTCTTGATCAGCGCATAGCAATGAAAAGAGTGGTAATCAGATCTAAAGGTGAGCACGTGCCCCATGCTATTCGGTGCAAATTCTGAGACGCGACCAAAATCAACTGGGATTTTATATTCATAATCTGCTTGTTTCGGTAGTATATTCCCCTTATTATGGATCAAAGATCCACGAGTTTGGACCGAAATATCAAAAGAAAGCTATAGCACATTAAATTATACGTTTCATAGACAATAAACTCGAGGTAATTTCTAGAAAAGTTTAAACCAAAACCCCCCAGAATATTCAGTGGGATTTGGCTTTTTAATCAAAGGAGATTGAAAGCAGTGCTTCAACAAGTGACAGTGATTCAACAGCAAGTGACAGTAATCCACCACCACGTGACAGTGCTCAACAATCAAGTGACAGTGATTCACCACCAAGTGACAGTGCTCAACAATCAAGTGACAGTGCTTCACCACCACGTGGCACTGTGTCACGATCAAGTGACAATGCTTCAAGATCAAAACAAAAAGGGTATGTATCATAAGTAATGTTTACTAAACAAAAGGTGGAATAGTGTATGCGGTCTCGAGTTTCTCAAATAGCTCCATCTTTATGAGAAATCTACATGTCAGGGTATCATTGATATGTATAAACAAGGCAGATCCCAAGGTGCCTGTGACCCCCATTCTCATTCTCAACGCCCACTGGCCGGAGAAAGTCTTTAATTTCTCCAACTGTACACAAGATACGATCAGCAAATAAAACGTTTCATCCACTTTGGACCTATGGCTACCCTTGCAGTTAGTATTGCTTGTGGTTTTGGGGGAGGGGAGGGAGAAATGATTTGTTCATGTGAGTGTGGATTGACCCACCCCCCACATGATTTTTGATTTTATGTGCGAGCTTTTGTGTTAGGGGAAAGAAGAAAGATGACAAGAAAAAAGAGACTGGGCATGGCAACTTGGTAAGGTTCCTTGAAAAAGACAAGCAAAATCATTTAAAATGGACTGGCAATGAAGATGAACTCCAAGAGTTTCTTAATTCTTTCTTTAGTGAAAAGGAGGATGAAATAAGCAAAATTAAAGTAAAACACACCCATGCACTTGCTAGGTTCCAAGGGAATAACGGTTCAATTTTTATATTGTACAAGAACAATACCTTACAGTGCCAAGGGACACAACAAGTAGAAAACAAAGACAAGTTGTCTAAACTGGTGGAAAAGGCAAAAGAACCCCCCCCCCCCCCAGAAAACCAACATACTCAAGGTCTGAGCACATACAATTAAAGTGTATATAGATTGATTTAGTTTAATCCCACATGATAACCTGCAGTTGTAAGAACAAGTGTTTCTGAAAAGATGGCAAAAAAAAAAGAAAGGGTTGTCCTTGTAAAACTGCAGACAAACCCTGCCATCAAGCCTGCAAATGTGGAGCACCATGTACAAACAAGGGCTAATATAATAATGTAATAGAGACAGTTGATTTTATGTCGCTGCTTTTAGATATCGAGATCATACATTGTAATGTTAGGACAATCTTGTATCCAGAGTCGCCAATTGCTTTCTTGAATTGCGTTCGGATACCATTCAAATGCAATGGAAGACTTCGATTAATCGAATTTTTCATAGTGTTTTTGGATTTTTTTTACATATTCACCGGATGTGTTTGCCTTTGTGTAGCTTGCCCACTCACATAAGGTTTTTAAGATATTCTTCACAAAAGGCCGGAAATCTTGGCCACCCCCCCCCCCCCCCTCCTCCCCTTCCCCACAAAAGTTGTACCACTATGAAAAGATAATGCGATTCCTGGATACGTCATTTAGTTAGACAATTGCTGATAACATTGCTGATAAAGTCAACTGATTTGACCTTTATTAAAAATCTACATACTGCATACCACTAAAAGTCAATATCTCACTTTGTTACCCTGGACACATACCACTAAGAGTCAATATCTCACTTTGTTACCCTGGACACATACCACTAAGAGTCAATACCTCAATATGTTACCTTGGACACATACCACTAAGAGTCAATAGCTCACTATGTTACCTTGGACACATACCACTAAGAGTCAATATCTCTCTATGTTACCCTGGACACATACCACTAAGAGTCAATAGCTCACTATGTTACCCTAGACACATACCACTAAGAGTCAATAGCTCACTATGTTACCTTGGACACATACCTCTAAGAGTCATAATAATACGAAAGTTCATAACTGATAGAGTTAAAGAATTGTAAATCTTTTTAATAAGTTAAAATAAAATTCCCTTGGTAAATATTATATCTTATGTCCAAGAGTTTTGTAAAGTGTTTTGATAGTTAGAGGGGCGGTACTTTGTTTCTGGACGAATCACTGTGATTTACTATCATTGAGCAACTACTGCAGAATCGTTTTTGTACTAACCCCTCTCTCCTAAGGTAAAGACCTCAAATATTTTTCTTTTTGTTTTTAACGATTTTATTAGGATTGCCGATTCATAACAATGAGCTTTAGAAAGGCCTCCAGGATTTCTATGGTTTGGGGGATCGATTACTAGGAGGGGCGTATCAAGGAATCCCATCATGGAATGGATGTCCTCACCAAATCTTCCTACCTATTCCTTTCCCTGTGTCTACACCCTGTGTCTGTTATGTAGAATATACAATATAAACCTTTTCTTTGCAAAGGAACGTAGTGACTAAGCACAGAAAGAATTTCCTTAAGGGCTCCTGTGTTATGCAAATTATCTTGGAATTTAAAAAAAATATTGCGATAAGATAATCCGTGATGCAATAGGGTCCCTTTAAACAAATATCTGTTATTGACTTAGCTGGATTTCCGTAGTAATAGAACGCAAGGCATGCTGGACGTCTGGGCAGATGTGGTGAATTTCGTGAGCGGAAACGTCCAGTAGAGGTTGAAGCAAGTCATTCATTTCTTGTAGAACGGAAACAGACTAGGGGAAAAAGGAAAAAAATAAATGCATACTCTGGTACTAATTTTCCGCGGACTGGAAAAATTCCAAAAACTAAATGGAACGACTTTTTGTTCCTTGGTACAGTGATAGAAACATTTTGGAATCTGCAGAGCACCTGAAAAGCATGAGAAATGTCCTAAGTGTGCCTCTCTCATGCTCTAAAGCTCTCAACGTGTTCATATTAAATAAGTACAAAGACGTGTGCACGTTTTACATTCCTTTCATGAAAAGTGTGATTTGAATAGGAAGATACAAGAACTGTTAACAGTGACCCTTTTCCCTACTAACTCAGTGGAGTCAAGTTTCCCCCTAAATTGGTTGCGGGGGACTGGAGACGAATTTGAAGTGGAAAGAAGGCAGAGGAAAAGTCCCACTCCCCGCGCGACCAAAACAGGGAAAACCCGACTCGACATAGTTACCGGTAAAAGGGAAAATATGGATTGTTAACAGTTTAGAAGATACAAGGACTACAATGAATGAAGTACAACCTCACCTGCTGGGATATCTTCAGTTGCAGCGTATTGGACGTTTGGTTTACATCTGTAACTGAACGAAGCTTGTCTGAAAGAAATTGATACACAATTACCTTGGTGATCTTCCGTTATGTATACCGATCCATGGTTTGTCCACCCACTAACCCCCTCCCCCCATCCAATTTTACTACCGGGTATTGGTGAGAGTAGATTTTGTATTAATCTGAAGCAGCAGTTTATACGACACGGTCACGGTCCAAAATGGACGACATCCTTTCAACCAAACACAGCTAGAGAAAGCACTGCTAATCCAAAAATACTTGAACATGGTACCTTCACGGGTATTTGATTGGACGATACCGTGACATGTAGTCTGTGTCGCACACCCCCTTAGAACATCGCGTTTTGATCACGTGACATCCGTACCGCGAATTTATCAAAGTCGTACTAAATTTGCTGTAAACTAATCAGTAGTGACTCACTTTGTAACAAGTCCGTAAGTCCACTCGGTGCCAAACAAGTGCCGCGCTTCAAGATCTCGTGGAGTTTCTGAGAATACGCCATAGTCATTTGACCAACAACTGCTACATCTAAAAGAGACTAAACACATACAGAAACATTCAAAGTAAAGCTAAAATTACTAAGCATTATACAGTGCATACCATATATCCGTGACAAACTTAGTAAGAAATCGCACAAATCAGTGAGTTCAGTAAACTTCAGTAAACCGTAGCCTACAAAACTTTGCACTAATTTGTACACTTTAGTTAGTTAACTTTTTCACAGATATATGGTATGCACTCTATGTAATGAATCTTCTCTTCAATGTTGGGAACGGAAATACATCACAGTTCAACTTCAAAGCAAAGTTCCTCTCCTGTACGCGGTTGTAGGAATGGTGAATAGCACTATCCAATGGATAAATCCTTATTCAGTGGATAAGTCGATCCTGTTATCCAATAATTTATCCACTGGATAAGATTTATCCGTCGGATAGCGCTATCCACCCTTCGTACAACCGGGCCCTGGAAGTCAACAAATTCTCAATTTCTTACTTGATTATTTTCCTTATCTGCTCTTGCTGGTGTGAAAGTCCTGCTCAGCTCTTCGTAAATCAAGTTTTGCAGAGTTTTATTTAAAGTGATTAAATATTCCAGCTGTGCAGCCGCGCTGTGAAGCATATACCAGGCCTCTGCCACGTAAGAGAAGGTCTGGAGAGATCAAATCAGTACATATAAGGTGGAATTGATAAAATGCTGTTCATTTATCAGAGCAACTGCTATGTTCATAGAATGATTTTACTTCGACCGTGAAAGAATAGTCAACTTAATAAAGAGTAGTAGACACAAATTCTATTGTTTTCTTTTGTTTTACTTTGACTGTCAAGGTCAATAATTATACACTTTTGTTTCACGGGCCAAATAAATTCACTCTAGCTTTACGACAGTAGATTGACAAACTGACAGTTCCACTAAGCCAATCACAGTGCGCGCAACACTACGGAAGGCTAATGGACACACTGCTGAAGGCTAATGGACACACTACTGAAGGCTAATGGACACACTGCTGAAGGCTAATGGACACACTGCTGAAGGCTAATGGACACACTGATGTTTGATGTATAGAGGACTGAATGAGTTCTAGTCAAAACGTGACAAATTCGATTCTGAAGATGATTAATAATACCATCTGATTAAAGATGATGGTGATGAAATCACAGAATGATGAGGATGACTGATGATGTTTATGATGAAATGGGATGCAGAGGATGATATGGATGATGATGATGACCATGATCTTGATGACATAAGGATGACGGCGATGACATGACAGAATGATGAGTATGACTGATGATGTTTATGATGACTTGGAATGCTGAAAATGACAAGAATGATGATGATGACCATGATGTTGATGACATAAGGATGATGGTGATGACATTACAAAAGGCACGATGTATATGGCTGACGCCTGATAATGATGATTCCAATGACGACTGACGAGAAAATCAAGATAAACAAATAACTATTTCAACTAACCTGACACATAAGTGCCCTGACCAGCAACCAACGATATGCACTGACAAGATCCCCATCATGCTTTGCGCTCTCGATACGATGGTTGACGTGGACAAGACTCATCTTCAGGTTCGCTCCTTTGCAAGGGTCGCTATTGTCCTGGGGCCCGCAAGCTCTTGCGAAGAGTGAAGCCTACAAGAACCACAAAATATTTGACATGTGTTGGCGACCATTGTATTATATTACCAGTATTTTTTGTCTACACAGGTTTACTTACTGTGGCTTGCGAAAAAAAGACGTTTTGGTAATAAGTTATAGGACTTGGTGTGTAGAACCGGTGATACCTAGAAAAAACAATGATGATGATGATGATCATCATTATCATCATCATTATCATCATCATCAATTAGCTCACCACCATCACCACTGGAAAAAAACTTCACTTCATCATTGGGGGGTCCATTATAATCATAATCTTCAACATCATCACCATCATCATCACTACACAATGATCATTATCATCCCAATAACTAAACCTACGACTACCACCACCACTGGAAAACACATTATCACCATTATAATCATAATCATCAACATCACCATCATCACTTCACCATGATCATCACCATCACTACACCCACCACCACCACTGGAAAACACATCATCACCATCATCATTATAACCATAACCATTAACATCATCATCATCACTACACCCACCACCACCACCACTGGAAAACACATCATTACCATCATCATTATAACCATAACCATTAACATCATCATCATCACTAAACCCACCACCACCACCACCACCACCACTGGAAAACACATCATCACCATCATCATTATAACCATAACCATTAACATCCTCATCATCACTTCACCATGATCATCATCATCACTACACCCACCACCACCACTGGAAAACACATCATCACCATCATCATTATAACCATAACCATTAACATCCTCACCACCACCATCGTTTGTATTGCTTAGCTCTATATTCATCTTCAGATAACCTTATAATACACTCCTCATGATTTTATGCAACACCTGACCTACCCAATAAACTGGCCCTCGATATAATGCAGCAAAAAAGATTTCTTGACAAGAACGAGTCTCCAGTCCATTTGAACATAAGCCTGAAGTAAAAATACACAATAGGAAGTCCATGTGGAATCCTTTTTCTGCAGCTGAAGTGCACGCATGCGCAATTAGTTTTCGCTACCGAAATGAACACATGCACGGGTCCGCATGCACAAGTCTTTTTCTGATGTTGGGATGCAAACATGTGCAATAGGACGTTTCCATGATGGCCTCATTTGACTCCTACTACCAGAATACCTTGCACACTTTCCCTTGTCCAGTTAATAAGCAGCAAATTTCTTACTATTCTCATGAATAAATAGAAATTTAAAGAACTAAGGAAGAAAATTTTTCAAGCATCCGGCTTTGTAGCTGGAGTCAAATGACGCCATCATGCAAACATCCTATTCTTTCTCTTTTCTTCTTTCTTGCCTTTTTGGGATTGCCAATCCCTAGCAACGTCGAAAGGCTATTGATATTATTTCCAAAGTTCTTATTCATTAGCCTTACAGAAAAAGTATTTCACAGACAGGATGTCTTACCTTCATATAAACGGGCTTCTTTTGCTTGACGGTTGAAGAGAGCTGAGCGATGAAAGAACTTTTTTTCTGGACAATGTCGGATAAACTACGCTGAACATCACCCAGAAACAAACCTGATAAGAGAACACATGGTGGGTGAGATGAAAAAGCAGGAAGTGAAGTGAAGGGAAGGGAAGGGAAGAGAAGTGGAGTGAAGGGAAGGGAAGGGAAGGGAAGGGAAGGAAAGGGGAGGGAAGGAAAGGGGAGGGAAGTGAAGTGAAGTGAAGTGAAGTGAAGTGAAGTGAAGTGAAGTGAAGTGAAGTGAAGTGAAGTGAAGTGAAGTGAAGTGAAGTGAAGTGAAGTGAAGTGAAGTGAAGTGAAGTGAAGTGAAGTGAAGTGAAGTGAAGTGAAGTAAAAAAAAGGATAAAATTCCAGCCAGGAAATCTATTAGAAAAACGGAAGACATAGTGACTGAAAAGCCATGCATCTTACCAACGAATAACACAGAGGACTCTTCTGCAAATCCCGCTAGATGGTCGTACACTAAAATAAGGGAAATAAGACAAAAGATATTAAATAAGAAATTATTTAGTCATGCTTGCAGCAACAGCATGAGCTACATATGCAGACTCTTTTCTTTCTTCCGGCCTGTTAGAGAGGAGCTGCTAAGATTCTGCATATGATTCAGAGTGGAATAGTTCATTTTCTTATTCACATCTGATACCGCTGTGTTCTATGACTACAGACTCATTTGTACAATTTTAGCTTCGTTAATAAGTGAGCTATTTACAGATACTATTAATTCAACTTGCACATTCTTTACATTACGGTTGACTTTTGCAAATGATTTGCTTTTGAATGAAGCTAAAAAGCTAAAAATGTACACGAGCCTGTAGACATAAAACACAGAGGTGTTTACTGAACGAGAAAAGGGACTATTACTTCTGTTTCTCAACCAACATATTAAAGTTTTATTAATGAAAACTGGAAATCTATCTTTAGATAGAAGTAAAAATCTACAATCCACAATCCTTGGAGACCAAGTCCTCGGTGTATTTACCAAGCCATCGCTTCCCCCAAATTCCTTGCATCTTTTTATAAGGTTCATGTCTATTTTTTGGGACGTTTCGAAGCAGCATCGGTGTTGTTCTTTAGCTTTACTAACCGTAAGGGCGTTGTTGTAGTCATTACAAAACTTACCAAGCTTGGTAAAATGATTGATAGTGTCTGTTTTGATGTGGGATGGTCCTTGTAATAAGTAATGCTCCTCTAGCTCAACCTCGTGGAAGTATGGCATGAAGTGTCCATAAAGAGGGCTAAAGCCAGTCAGCGCAACACCAACAGTAGCCTATTGACAATAAAACATCAGTAAGAACTA
Organism: Actinia tenebrosa; assembly: GCF_029948245.1. Classification (NCBI taxonomy): domain Eukaryota; kingdom Metazoa; phylum Cnidaria; class Anthozoa; order Actiniaria; family Actiniidae; genus Actinia; species Actinia tenebrosa. The sequence goes on from NW_028292578.1 coordinate 17,795,514, forward strand.
CTAGATTCCTGCAAAAAAAATCATTAATTAAGGAAAACCCCCACATCGCAGAACTCGAGCAAGAGGTGTAAAGGAAAGTGGCATTTCATTAGCTTAAAACATCACACCATTGCCAGCAACGTTGTAGGTCATGTTCACGGAAGAAAATTGTTGTGTGCATCTGTTGCATGGTGCAATTTTGTTGTTCCGCACAACGTTGCACTGTGTCCGTGCCTTAAATCATGTATTCCAGGAAGCTACAGCCCGGGAGAAGTTTGTTACTGAAGATCAAATGAATGTTACCTTGATTCCTTGATCCGTGACTCGAGCGCCGACTTCATTGTGAACTACTTTCGTCTTGATCAGCAGCTCACTGTAGTGTTTGCTGTCAAGAGCGCACAAGCTGCTTATCATCCCTGTAAGATAAACAAATCAACACTCCTAAAACAACATGTTTCTTGGACGTGGAATATCTGCTGGAAATGCATTCACATGGTTTCAGCTCCTACATCTACCAATCGCATTGCTCTGGGAGCCAATCTGATAGTCAACTTCATAGTATTGGGTACCCTGTGGTGATACCTACCATACGCCTCACAACCAGGAAATCCACACAGGTAATGTTTGGCATCGACGAGCTGTGCCGAGCCAGGTAGAAGCCTAGAAACTAGTTTTTCACGTCTTTCTCCAAACATTTCCATGCTATCAAAACAAAACACATCAATTAATAATTTGCAACTACTTACTCATTTCGAAGGAATATTGGTACATCGTTGCTTAATTTATTGAACTGGGCTCTCTGTGGTGAGCATGATTACCTGACAGAAGCAACGCGAAGATGAGAGACTAATCTTGGATAAGGGTTTGGAGGGAGGCAACTGCTACTTAACAGTTGACCTAAGAACCCTTCAAACGTCTGATCCAGTCTGGTCTCCACAAAATACTGAAAGATAAGACCAAAGTATGAGATGAGGATGAGATTCACAAACGAGGAATACAACGTTGGTCGAGAGTCATTAGTTGAACCACATATATTTACTGTAATAAACTAACATGAAAACCGTGCTTGGGCTCCCTGTGCAGGCATCCCAGCCACTTTTTAGACAAATTTGATAGGATAAATATAGGGGAAATACAGAATTTTTTCCCAAAAATATATGCACTTTAAAGGAGCTAAGATAGCTTTTCGGTGGTGTAACCAGGGATCGGGAGGGTGTACAGACAATGATTTATTTGCAGAACTAGTAAGCCTTAAAGAAACAGAACAAAAAAATAAAAAGGGCCATTTTATTTCCTTCGCCAAATATGCTAAACAGTGTAAAATATAAATGAATCACTCAGCAGTTGTCCTATTTATAGGAAATATAGGAGGTTTCCTTTAAATATAGGCTCTTTATAGGATCCTATACAAATTATAGGAAATATAGGATATATAGGAGGTCTGGGATGTCTGCCTGTGCTCAAACGCTGCAATTTTGTGACGAGGAGATTAGGCAATCTCACAATAAAACTTGAAACTATAATCAAGGCTGTGCTTTGTTCTCATCAAGTTTTTTCCAAGATTGGTGTAGTTAAATTATTAAAGACAACTGCAAACCTTGAGAATGACAGCTTGAGAAGCGATCGCTGCCGGTGCACGAATTTTCTCTTCTGCGTCCTCGACATTTAAGTCTGATAAAAAGAATCACAATTTAATTGCTGCACATAATAATAATGATAATAATGTACTGATAATAGTGATAATAATGTACTAATAATAGTGATAATAAGTTGTAGATTGCACATCCTTGTATATGGTAGGATAGGAACTCCCTTATTCTTGTGTTGCCTATTATTTGGCAATTTCTCAATAAGAATCTAGAAGATATATCTTACAAATGTATGCAGTCTTGGAAACTTATGTATCAAATGCTTTGCACGTTTATGATCTGTGTCTGGATCGAATATATTTTCTCGATTTTGCTTGGTGCAGAGTGGAAGCCCTTTGAAATCGGTAACACATCAGGAACAAGGCGTTTTTAGTCAGTTTTGGAAAGATTTTTTGAAAAGGTTTTAATCCACTATCTATTACTTACACGTTTTGTCTTGATGCAAGATAGACTGCTGTTCAACGCCATGTTTGAATGTATAATTTGTGAGCAAAGAATGACCACTTGTGTCAATGGGAGAAAAATATTGCTGAAAAATAATCAAACATCCCCTACCATTATCACCAGCAAAATAAAAGTTATATAGCAGACATCTTCAGGAACTTGCGTGATGTTCACTTAATAGAGACACATGTATCACCGTAAAAATAAAAAGGTTGCTACGAATTCTCGTTAAATAATAAATATCCAAAAAGTAAAAAGATCTATAATTATCAACTTAGGGTTCCTGAGTGTATTTTATTGGGGCCCTGTTAGGAAATGTTAGTAATGTTCCGAAATTGAGAAATAGGCCCCACTTGTGAAGACAAAGGATAAAGGAAACCCCCCCCCCCCCCCCTCATAGGTTACCTTAAGGGTTGGACAGAAGACAAGAGCATCATCCACCAGACCAAGCATCAGTGTCAAACAGTATTTGTTGATCACTCGTAACTCATCAATAACCTGAAAATAAAAATCCCTTAATACCAGTTGTTTGAAAGGAAATACAGGAAGGACTTTGCTGAGTCTCATACCTGCGTGTTGAGTGGAAGGGTTCCAGTCTCCTCTGAGGAAGATGCGCGAAGGCTTTGTCGGACTGTAATTGCGTTCAGTCTGTCAAGAAGAACTTGACCAGCAACGGTAAATCCAATGCTTCTTTCCTGCCTTTTGTGAAAAGAGAAAAATATTATCTAAAATATGTTTGTAAGATGACAATTGTTACGTATCCCTTGAGGGACGGGGAAGATTTTAAAAATGGGGTGGGGGGGGGGGGGGGGGGGGGGGAAGAATTCATGATGGAACTCAAACTTAAAGAAAATAAGGTGCAATTTTTGTTAAAAGTGGGGGAGGGGGAACTTGGATAGCTGCCCTGGCTCCATCGTCCCTGCCCTCATAGGAAACAATGCTTACAGTTCATTGCAAAGAAGATCTGTGAGGTGTTGACGATACTCCAGATACAAAACTTGTACAGCATACGAATCAGCACTCTGGAAATGCATGTATGATATTGATTAGAATGTGTTGTAATATAGCTCATAGATTATCATTATTTATGGTTGTAAATATCCTTAAACACGTTCGGTTCTTATTGGCGAGATTCGTGGGCAAAGCATTTCCACTCAAATCTCAACTTCAAGACCTACTTTACTTTGCACATCGAGATAATTAGTAATTTTCCAAAGAATTCTGAAATAACGAATAAGAAAGCAATATGGCAAAATAACCAGAAACTTGAGTCTTGAGATGTGCCTGCATTATTTTCTCACCACCAAATATTCCAGACATGCACAGTAAGGTTTTCTTTTATAGTATGAATTATTGTGACTTTATTAAGCATTTCATTAATTTTTTTACCTCTTGTTTAGTGAATCTGGACACAACACTTTGTAAGAATGTATTCTCTTCAATAAGCAAGTACATCTTGTATAATGTACTCTGCAAAAGTCGGTAGGCCTCAACAAGACCGTTTTCTGCTTGGTCTTGATCTCTAAAGAAGAAGAAACAAAAACAAATTACAGCAACTACTGACCACTGGCCTAGTGGGTTGCGGGAGATGTAACCGCACTCACCTGTTGAAAAGTAACAGCAAAATAACATTATGAAGAACGACAAACAAGTTCTCGTGGCCAGGAAATGATGCTATGTTTTGCAGCAGGCGTTTCCTTTCAAAAGAATCAAAAAATCAATAGACTGCTTTGGCGTAATGTTTTCCCATTTCAGATGCTTCATTCCTTTGAGTATGATTATTTCGTTTATTCATCACACATGAGATGACACATGAATATGGATACTCCTCAAAGAAAAAATCTTATCCTCAAGAGAATGACACTTGGTTGTAATTAGAAATCATTACGCCCAAGCTTAAAAAGTCTATTAACCTAAGGATTAGTGTAAAGTAATCGGCATGTCCCTTGGGTATTTGATATCTTTACGTAATAACAGTGGGCAGGATGGGGGTGAGATGGGGGTGAGATGGCAATGGTATTCAAAGTCACAACCAGTAAAAGTGAAAGCTCTTTTCACCATCCCTCTTCCCACCGTGCTTTACTACAGCAGTTTATGAATGACTGTGAAAAGCACAGTGCCGTACGGGTGCTGTTCCGTGACCATGATGTTTTATAGGATTTTAATTGGCTAATTTTTTTTATTGCACAATGTGATTGGTCTGGCAGTCATAAATCATTACCTCATCCTTTCTCTTACATGCTCTGCATATGGACCTCCATCATGGTACAGTAGACTTTCCGTGGCCCCTGATGTTCCTCCCAGAGCTGTGCGTGAGGTAGTAGTTGTAGAGGTGATAGATGGCAAAGGGTTTGTATTACTGGTCTTCTTGCCTCTTGTGAAAAATATAGAGCTTCCTGAGAAGATGAAAGAATAAGGTGTAATGTGTTTATTATAGAGGTACAAGCTTTTCGTTTTTTAAATTATGGTTGCTCATGACATAATGTGCAAAATAGAATTTGCAGGAAGAAACCCACAACTCCATGCAAAGGAGAAAAGCATCCAGGTATTAAACCTTGGACTAAAGCTGTGAGGGAGATACTATGTCCTAGCTTTCCTAGTATCAGGGCTGATCTCTTGTTACGTGCTGACTATAGTAAGCTGTAGTAATGCAGGCACAGTTTTCATCAATGTAAGGCCAGGAGTAAAGGTAGCTACATGTTGTACTTCCTGTAACAGAGAGAATATCTTGTGCGCTGGGTTGTACTTATGAGCAACAATGACTTACAAATGATAATAACATTTGATAATAAATAATTCAATAATATTCATAACATGCATATTCTATATGCATATGCCAACATGCATGCAACATTCATTTTGCAACCCAAACATAGCATTTTGTTGCACAACTTTGCTGCCTGTATTGCTGGCCAACTTTCAGCTCTTCTTTAAGATCAAATTTGAAGTCCTAGCTATGAATTGATTATGTAATGTTGGCACTTACTTTTCGTTGTGCTCGTTGTTGGTTCACGGAACTGTGGAGGTTTTTCTGGTTTTTCAACATTTTCAAACCAGGCAAGATATTTTATCAAAGATGAATGGCTCTTGAAAACACCCTGGTAAGCACTGAAGTAAGGCATTGGAGATTCACTGACTACTCTGAAACATTTTAAAACATGTTGGACTTTTAGTTTAAATAGTTCTAGTAATGGCTATATAAAATGAAGTTTTGTCATGTTGAATGCAACAGGGCTTAAGATAATGGCCAATCAGTCGCTGGTCATGATCACAGGCCAAATTAGTTTTAAAGTAGCTTATTCATACCTCATTTCTGGCTAAATGTTACTGGTCAAAATGACCGGCAAGGGAAAGATTTCACCAGACAAGTCCCAGTTTTGGCATGCCACTGGCCGATATCTGGTCATTATTTTAAGCCATTTTTGTGGTTGTAAATACTTTCGAAAGGTAGGAAGGAAGGAAGGAAGGAATAAAGGAAGGAAGGAAGGAAGGAAGGAAGGAAGGAAGGAGGGAGGGAGGGAGGGAGGGAGGGAGGGAGGGAAGGAAGGAAGGAAGAGTACAAGGAGTGAAGGAATGTAATTTTGGCAATTTTTTAATGCTTTTTGTGAAAAACTTGCATGAAATATTATTGCAGCAAAGATTGTTTCATGTAAGTACGTCATAGTTGGTATTGACTCAAAGTCAGTGGCAAAAATAGGGGAGTGGCGCAAGTGGGTGCACACACCTGTAGATGAGCTGCTATCTAAGTAATTCATTATTGGTGCTTTTACTAACCTATCAGATTCAACCCTCATAAAAGTTAAATTATACACTATTTCTCCCCTCTTGTAATGCTGGCTGTTAGGATCCAATCTAAATAAACACTAGGAAAAAAGGAACAAAAAATGGAAACAATCATCATACAAAAGATTCAGTCATCATTCATATCTAAAAAATGAAAATTACAATGAAGCCCATACCTCTGAAATAACAGTTTTTTGATTTCTAGTTGCAGCCTGCACCATAAAAAGAAACTCCTACTGAAAGACAATCAATGATGATGATTAATCCTCCTACGATACAATCAAATTATGATGATGATTATGATTGATGATAATGATAATTGTGGTGGTGGTGGTGGTGGCGGTAATGAATGCTGTTAAAGAAAATTAATGTTGGTAATTGATGATTTTGAACAACAATGGAAATGCTGGTTTCAAAGATGCAGGTCATGATTTATGCTATTAACATAACACTGATTGTAACCACCAAAAATAAATACAATGATAAATACTGTTGCAAGTGATGAATACAACTCTTGAATAATCCATTAGTGTCAGTGTCTGTTATTGTCATGAAGGATAATAGATAAGAATGGAAGTGATTAGTTGTTACAGTAACTAAAGGTGATAATGATGATCCAAAAATCATATTCATCTTCACCTGGTTTTCATGAAGATTCTGATATGTCCATGTACTGTATGACCAGCCTTGGTCATCCTGCTCTGGAACCAATACACCTGATAACCAAAAAAAAGTTTTTAAAGCAAAGTGGAGTGAAAAGGAGTGAAGAGGAGAGGAGAGGAGAGGAGAGGAGAGGAGAAAAGAGAGAACAAACCTAACAGGATATGTACATCTTCTTCTTCAAATCTCTTGACGTGCACTCAGTACCAATTCAGCAAACATTTCTACAGCCTACAAATAAATATCAAAGATATATTCAATTTTTCAAATTTAAAGAAATCCAATTCCTTTGTTAAATGCCAGGTGAAAGATGCACATATATGAGACTCGAACAATACAAAGAAATTGTACAATGTACTAAAAAAAAAAAGCAAAACTATTCATTGAAATTTCAATATAATTATAGATGCTAAAAATTTACTTTAATAAATTTTCAATATTCTTACTTTAGCATCTCTGGTATCAAGATGAGATACATCTGAGGGAATTGATGTAAGCAACCAATCGAATTTCTCCAAGGCTTTCGTGTTGACAGCTTTGAGGAGTGGAGGAAGACCCCATCGAGCAGGCTCTTCATGTGTTCTTGCAACATGATCTCCAACATTATATGCAGAACAATCTGATAAGAATAAATCAGGACATAAGAGAAAATCTGTTATTTATTTGAAGAGAATGACATGTGGTCTAAAATGGAAAATCATTCAGCCCAAGGCAATCATACTATACCTAGTTTTTGTAAAATGGTGTCTTCTTCCTCAAAAAACAGATGAAACCTGTAGGGAAAAAATACAAGAAAAAAAGGAATAAACCTAAAGGATAAAAACAAAGGAAATAAAACTGAAGTGATTAAAAGTAAAGAGAATAAAACAACAACGACAACAACAAATGCTTGCTAATTCCTACGACATTACCACAAAAATAAAGCATAAAAAATTTGGAAATTCTGATCTCCCCAGATATTCCTCCTTGGATTTATTTGCCCATGTATTGGAATCAAGTGTCATGGTAGTATAGTGTACTCTTCTTTCACCTCCGGGGCACAAGTTTTATTCTCAGACTTGGGATGAGTGTGAGTAGTAGAGTTCGTTAGTTCTTGACTCAATTGATTTGAAGGCTGGTTAATCTCTGGTTTTTGCCCCTCTGCAATATGTAATATGCTAGAAATTGAATCTGTGAGTTACGTAGCTGTGCATTTTCACAGATTAGCTCAGAGGTTCAATAAAACTGAATCTACATTGGTTACCTGTTGCTGAATGAATTAATTTCAATGTTTTGCTCTTAACTTTCAAGTTGCTAAATAGTCAAGCTTCCCATCCTATCTTTTGGTTCAACTTGATTTCCCTATATAAACCTACTACTAAAGAAAACTGTCTATTGCCTAGATTCCTATGGTGGTCGATGTTTTACTGTATCTGCACTTGAACTCTGGAACACTCTTCCTTCTTCCTTACTTACTACAGTACATCATCATTAACATTGTTCAAAACTTCTCTTAAAACCTTTTTATTCAAGTCTGCCTTTTCATGTTGTTAGCATAATAATTATTCAACATAAAATGAACCAATAAAATCATATGATCACATCAATAATTATAATTTGTATAATTTATTTTTCAAAATGCATTTTTTTTCTATTTTAGGGTTTTTTATTTATTGTTATTTGTACTTCTACTCACCTCTCAGCCTGCCTTCTTGCATACCACACTAAAGTAGGGTAAGGATTATAAGGCAGCTCCTCCTGACCAGCTATTAGCAACAACCATGAATTTATGACTTGCAAAAGTTCTTTATCTTGAAGGTACTTGTTTAATACAGCCCATTCTTGATTTGGATCATTGACATTTTTGGTGTCTTCGTCAGGGAAATTAAAGGTTTCTGTTGATCTACAAATATAAAATGGCAATTTAATGTGTCTATATATAGTCTATTCAAAAAAACACTGCATAGTCAGTACCACTGACTCAGGCATACATGACTTATCCAAGAGGGAACTTGGGTAAAAATCAATAAATTCATGTATATTTTTTAAATTATAAATAAAAATGAATAGATTAAAAAAAAAAAAAAAAAGAAAAAAAGTCCCTCCGTAAAATATAGAAGTATATCGTAGCAGCATCTACTATATTAACAATAAGACATGCCATACCATGGCCATCAAACTTATCTTTTTACTAGTTAGCCAATCAGACAGCGACAGATTTGTGCATCTGTATGTGAACTTAAAGAGCATGACCTCAAATATTTAAAATCATTTTGTACAGTTTGCAACAAAAACGTATATGAATGGGTTGGAATTTGCCTAGGTGATGCCTATTTTGGTCCCTTTGCTGGCTAAACACTGGACACTTTTGTGAAAAGTATTTTTATAATTGATGGAAACACCAGTACTTGGAGGGAAAGCTAGGATTTAACGGCATGGTCAAAACATTCCTTGGGTGGCCATGGTACAGCGCATCTCATGCAAAAAGAAAAATTCGAGATTTATCTTAAAAGCTCCAAACTGCTCTCCATTCTTATATGAAGAGGAAGTTCATTGCACAACTTTGGTGCAACAACACAGTAAGCTCTCAGCCTCTGCTACCTACATTGTAGTTGAAGATGACTGTGGCTGTAAATTTGCTTGAGAGCCAGTTTGACCAGACTGAAAACAAAAAAGATTAATATATTAATTAATGGGGAAGATAGAGGAACATGAATAAGTCATGAGAAAAAATGAAGAATAAGCTTATATGAAATAAATCCTGGAAAAATATAGCTAAAGAGTTGATATGTGAAACTTGCAGATCCAATCTTTTTTCAGCAATTTCAATTGTCCTACTTCCTTTCTTATGCCTCACCTGAAGGAGACTTCTGCTTAAACCCGGAGATAAAGAACTGTTCTCGAAGTTAGGAGGAACTACAGACATAACATAACTTGTTAAGTTCACATTCTCTTGCTAGTTGTCATAGTTATAGCATTTGATTTCAGCCAGCCTAAACTTGAATTTGGCGCTTATTCTTCCCAAAATATAGATAAAAAATACAGAAGAATATATTCCAGCTCAAAAAGCACTTTTCCAATAAATAGAAAACAATGCAATAGTGAAGAGAGGGTTAAGATTTATTGTAGGGTTTACCGAAATGAATTCCACAGCCCTCCCTCCCTGATAAAAAATGAAAGGTCCTTAATCAAAACTCTTGTAGATCAACTCAAAGTTTGTATTATTATTTATCATATAATTATCCATAAAATACCTTCGAGCAAACGGGGAAGATGAAGCTCTTTCTCGGCGACATGGAATGCATACTCAACGTTAGCCTCGGGAGAGGTCTTATTTAACTTGGAAAAATCCACTAGATCTGGCCTGAGAAGAAAAAAAAAACGGTTCAGTAACAGTCTAAAAGATATAGTCTTTATTTTAATAATGATTAACGTTGCATAATTCTAGGAGATTTGCAAACGTTAAAAGCAAAAATTGGTACCTGTATCTGTGGATTATCGCATTAAATGCAAAACCATCTCTCCAAGACGAACTAAAGTCTTTAATTTCCACTTTAGGATATCTATAAGATATAAACAAATGAGGATGATCATTTGTACTCATTCTGCTAAGTTGACACTTAAATAATGTCCTTAGATTAACAAAGGGGCCTTCCCCCTCCCCTCCCCTGTTAAAACTGTTACTATAGGTCTATTTTATCGATGTGCCAAGGTATTAAATATACCTACCCCTGTGTGACTTTTTGTGCCCACACCAAGAGAGCATCTTTTGGAGTCAACTCTTCGACCTTCTTACCAGCCACTTCAACATCCAGATCAGATATCTGTAATAAATACAAATATTGGTTAAATATTTATTTCTTAGTCATAATAAGTTTATATTAACTTTAATGCTAAAACTTGAAAACCCAAACAGGTCATGAACAGAACGAGAGCAGACAACACCAAAAGCATTCTGGATGCAGCCATAAGACAGAAGGCTTTCTTTGGTCAAATAATTGGAGATCTGGCTTGTGGGTTCAATTTCTGGTCTCGGCATCACGGACATGTGAATTAAGATTGTTAGGTCTTTCCCTTGATTCAAGGGTTTTCCTCTAGTTGCCTCCCACTGCAAAACCTAACATGCAAAATTCCAATTCTATCTGTGAGTTATCGATGCCATGATTTTAATCAGTCCAAAGGTTTTTAAGTGTTCTATCTGTGAGTTCACCATGACATTAACTTGATCAGCCAAGAGGTTGTTTCAGGGTTTAATCTGTGAGTTATCTATGCCCGTCTTAGATCAGTCCAGAGGTTGTTCCAGGGTTTAATCTGTGAGTAAACTGTGCTTGTCTTTGATCAGTCCAGAGGTTGTTTCAGGGTTTAATCTATGAGATAGCTGTGCCCTGTCTTTGATCAGCCCAGAGGTTGTTTCAGGGTTTAATCTATGAGATAGCTGTGCCCTGTCTTTGATCAGCCCAGAGGTTGTTTCAGGGTTTAATCTATGAGATAGCTGTGCCCTGTCTTTGATCAGCCCAGAGGTTGTTCCAGGGTTTAATCTGTGAGTTAGCTGTGCGCTGTCTTTGATCAGCCCAGAGGTTGTTTCAGGGTTTAATCTGTGAGTTAGCTGTGCGCTGTCTTTGATCAGTCCATGTGTTTTTTCAGGGATCAATAAAATTTGAAGTTTATTTTTGAGTCAATCAACATGTAATTTGCACTGCATTTTAACTTCAGATTTACCTGGAAATGAAGAATGATTATCCAAACCAATCCTAGGGTTAGCTTTGTATTACCATCAACTATATCATCACTGCGAATGTTCACCAACTTTATCTGATGAAAGAGAAATGAAAATGGAAAATTAAGGACAAAAATGGAGAAACGGGAAAAGAGAAATACAACAATGGGAAGACAAACATTACAACACATAAATGGGTAACAGGTAATGAAATGGGAAATATTAACGAAGGAGAAAAAAAAGAAAATATAAGTGGGAGGTTTGATGAGAAATTAACTTCTGAAGGATTCATTTAAATATCTTATTATTATATTGTAAGAAAACAGTATATAAAACATAACCCATTTTTCTTTCTACATAATAGAACAAATAAAAACAGCTTTCTTCCGCGCTCCATTACGTAATAAAGCACTTAGCAAGTGCCAAAAACACTCAAGAAGTGTGAGAATTACTCGCATATAGCTTATGCTTTTCTTCACACTTTTTTGTGCCTTTGTCTTCCTGTGTTCTTCATTACTGCACTGAGCACGGAAAAAGTGGTTTTATTTGTCAAATATGTATATGTGTGCACATTAATGTGATATATATATTATTAATGACCATTATATTGAGCATTATTTCAAGGGATCCTCCTCCTGATTAGTTTAACATAATGCTACCTGCTGTTTAACATATGGCTTCGTAGCCTTCTACTCTCGATGATTTTTATTTAAATAATTTTTAATGAGATCCAAGCATGTGTTAAAGAGATATCTTGCTGAGAAATATCCCCATGAATCTAATGGAAAAGTGGGCTAGTTCCTTGTGGGTGTCACAGTACACTATCTTGTGAAACATATGGTTGTCACACAATCCAGTTTCCTGTCATGGCTGTCACGCAATCCACTACCCAGGTAAATTTAGTTCTCACACAGTCTATACTCATGAAATGTTTAGGTAAAGCCCTGATACCATTATCCAATGACTTACAGCACATAATACTTACATTTCTGCTCTCAAGAAATTCCAAAGCAGTCTGAACATTTTGTAACATATGAAATCTTAACTGCCCTCTTTCTCGAGGCTGTAACAAGAATAATGGAAAGGAATAATTTATTGATATTATTTCATGATATAAAATTAATAAAACAACAAAAATATGTTAAACATACATCTCAAAGAAAATGTGGAGTTCCAGAAAATATCCATAACCCATGGCAGAGGAAATTGGAAATTCTGGATGGGGTTGGGGAGTGGGGTTGGGATGTGGAATGGATAAATTTCATGCATCTTTTAGGTTGATTATTGAGGCTTCGTTTGAGCTGCCACCAACTATTACTCCACAACCTGACTGCAGCCCACCACTCAGTGAATCACCACTTTGAAACATCCATCTTAATTGCCCTATTTCACTATGACGTCATCATGGTTATCGGAGGGGGTGAATTCAATGCAAATTAAAACCCGTATCAATTCATGAAGAGAAGTAGAATAGCCAGCAAACTCTCAGAATATTTTTTTAGTACATATTAACACATATTATATCTGAAAACCAGGCCATTTCAGATTAAACTGTTTCGCTAGGAGCAAATTTTGTTGAATTTTCTATAGAATTTGGCGATTCTATCCCCCACATAAACAAGCAGTGACGTCATAGTGAAATAAGGCAATTTAGTCCCTGTGGATGTCGTAGACTGGCAAAAGCTTGGGCTAGATTATCAATCAAGCCAATACTTTTATATTATTGCCAATGAACATAAGAATTCTCAAGGAATCATGGATATATTGATCAACATACCAACTGAACACCACAAAGAACTTCCAGCAACTGGAGCAAATTTTCTCCATCTCGAAGTTCTTCGTACAAATCAAGGATTCTTATGCGTCTCTGCAAAAAAGGAAAAGACATAAATATAGAACGTCAAGTATAGAATAATTTTGCTTATTATGATAGAAGATGAAATTAATCAGCATGTCACAGTGAAAGCAAGGCAAGTCAGAACAGCATCCAACTTGGATACTTGGTCACTAGTGTAGAGGAGGGGGCACTGGGGCTCAGATTTTTTAAGTTCGCTTACTTTTACAGAGACAAGCTGAATAATTTTTTCTCCATAAATATGATGTATGCAAAGATGCTGTACAAAATATAGACAGTCCTCTCACCAAGGTTACCTAAAGCTTGAAGGGGGAGAAATAATACGATTGCATGAGTTTCAAATGTACTATAATTTAACTCAAAGTGCAGTGACTGGTAAGAAAGCTTGGAATAGGTCTCTTGAATAAAGAGTTGAAATTAACTTTGCATCTTGAATTAAAAGCTAAAACAAGATGTAGCAACAACACCAGTTAAATGCTAATTTCTCACAGCATTTTTCATGACAGCCAACCAACCATTAAACAAAGAAATAATACTCTAAGGAAAGACACCTGAACTTAAATTGGAAAACATTCTCCCCAAGCTAAAAGGTAGAGGTCTATCAAAAAAAAATGTTTAAAGGTGTTGCAAGACATCTGAAACACTATTATTATTCTTTTAGAATTGAGTATTCTACTTTGTTATAATGCACTAAAAGAGCTTGGTCAAAAACAAAGGCATTCAGTGGGAGCTAATGGAAAAAATGCTTTGAATCAAGCTAAGTGATATAAACACTGAATTCTTCATAAAATAATCTTTTTATCATTTTTCTTGGAACATTTTATTTCATGGAAAAGCATTTTATTTTTAAAATACAAAATATCTGATAACAATTTTATAGTTTTCATGGTTAAATTACAAAAGTTCCCAAAGCATAGGATTAATTCTTTTAGACAAAGGATAAGATAGGAAACAGGAATCTATGTTGCTATGGTGATTACTGCACATCTGATTCAAAAGATAAATCTATGATATAATACACTCCCAAATAAATCTCAAAGCGTCTAATAGCAGCACCTTTTCTACTGCCATTCTTCATTTATATGGAGAGCCTTGTTTTTAAAGAATTAATTTATCTATTGTTTTCAAAGGCTATGAAGATTAACCTGTAAAAGGAGACACAATAGCCTGTGATAATATCTATTGGAATTATACTTTTTTGGCTATCGATAAGAAAATTTTAGTACATTATTCTATGAGGCATGGATAATACTCTGGTTGATATCAAAAAACCCCTTTCAAGCATTGTGGTATATTCAGCATGTGAATTATTTGTTTTAGGAAGAAGTAAAATCGCTGGTGAAATTGTGTAATTTCTTTTTTGGCTTACAGTACAAAGTCAAAATTCAATGTACAGGAAAGGTAATTTATTCTATTCAACTTTAAAAACCTTTAGAAACTTTATAAACTTCATAAATTATCCATACAATTGAATCCTTTGATCATAGTAAACTACCAGACAGAGCAGACAAAAAAAAACAGCCCCAGCTGAGATAAAAAGGTAGATTTTAAATATACAAATATTGTCTAAACCTTTGGTTATATAGCTTATTATACTTAATCCTTCTGTTAGGGAAGTAGGGGAAAACACTCAAGTTAATGTCATGTTTACTGCTTTTGTACAGTAACTAAACACAAAAGCAAGGGTACTTTATTTTTTATGTGACATCACATATTCCTAATTTCCACTAAAGAGAAAAACCATTTTTACAATTTGTTCGTACATTTTGAAATAATCTTTACCAAATAAGTATCAAATTTTATAACCATTCTTTGCAAACCATTATTTTTACAACTTTTTCCTTCATTTTGAGAGAATATTTACCAAATACTTCATAAAAATTTCTATTTTTCCAGATATTGTTTACTTTACCAGGCTTATCAACCTGGTATGTATTTCAAAATGCAACAGTAAACAACATCTTCCTGCCATCAACATTTTTCCTCAAGAATATTCCAAACGGACTAGACTAATTTGTCGACTTTTTTTGGCGAAAATACATTCGCAGAACAAAGTAAAATTATTGAGTATTGTCTGAAGCGAGGTAAAGTAGGTGCTAAATGACTGATATTTTCTGCTTCTAAGTAAATAATGACGGTAATTACTCGCTGAAAATTAATTCAGGGTTTCGAAAAATAAAATTTTTCAAAAGCCGTTCGAAACTGCTGTTTACAAAGCTTATAAGGGAAGCCATTTCAGTGCTAGGTATAGCAAATATAACATAACTTTTCGCATGGAAAAATAAAATAAATAAATAAGTAAGCTTGGTAATTCGGAGGTCTGTTAAAGATATAATATACTTAATTGAACTAAAAGTCCGTCTGTACTTGAAAATTTTGAAAAATTAAATTAAAATTTTCAATAGTTTGTTGTAGAAATCTCACTATGTACTTAACTAAATAGTTGACAATACCAGCACACGTTTTTGAATACTTTCTTTATATCCAAGACGTAAATTTAGGATGCTAATATTGAACACATATTGTTCTAACTTGTTTAGTTGGTATAAATATATACTGGAGTTTTGTCTCAAATCTTATCCATGAAGCATACATGAATTCAAGTTAAGGACGTTGGAGGACATTTTGTATTTTTGAGTAAACTCTTACCTTCAGTAGTCTGTTGTTAACCCATTTGGTGAACGTCTTCTTCTGCACAGCATCTCGATGATCTGCACAAAATGAACGAAGGCAGCTCTTAGCTCTTACTAAATTCATGACAACGATATTCTCCAAAAATATGAGCACAGAATAAAGAGGTTATTGAATCCTTCGCTAGATTTTGTCAGTCAATTTTGAAGCATAAGTAAAAATCGCCCTTGAAACTTCAATACATGGAGAAAGAAGTTTTAGCAAAATAGTTGTGCAGAAAGCTAAGACTTTGACTGCATTATGAATGAAAAACTTTGCAAAGTCAGTAGCAGAGTTTTGTTCTTGTCGTTCTGTTATCAGTGGAGACTATAAAGTGAGACAAAATCTAGACATTAGACTGCATTAGAACCATAAACTGACTTGAGAATAGTTTTTAAACAGGTCTAATAAACACAATAAAATATTTATAACACAACAACAGCCCTCATTTGATGGTTTTAGAATAACAAGAACTTTGAATGAGACGAGTGTGAATAGTAAGCTCCGATTCTCCAACCTGGTAGGTTGTGTCTCAACTCAACCATTCGCTGTGCTTCTTCGTCGTCTTCATACGCCTCTTCCAAAATTCCCTCCTTGCGAGCGAACTCCGCCATTTTGTGTTTTTCAAAGTCTTGCTGAGCTAGATTAAGCTGTCTGGCTGGCGTGTCTAGGCATTCTTAGATCCGACTTGCAAAGTTATTATTAATGGCCGACAGTTCGTGACTCCCAAATAAAATTGCAGACTGAGTTAGATTCGCACGGAGGTCCAGCAATTTGCACATAGGAGTCTCCCTTTCTGTATTCCAATCACGCTGATGTTCTCAAAGCATGGGTATAATCGACCCACTCTACTCCAGAGAATACCGACTAAAATGATATGCAAGAATTGAGTGAATTATTGGCACATGGATCTAGACTTGCCATAGGGTAAAAGCACAGTCCGTGAAGCCGATGACTGGGGTTCGCATATATCTTTGAAATTTGAGAGGCAAGATACGTATTTAGTGGCCTCCACACCTTTTAAAGTCACAGAAACTCCAAGCCTCTTCCGTTTTAAATCTCAGCTTTAAAATACTTCCCATTCAATTAAAGTGATTGAGCATTTTTGCTAACAAGATAGTTTGTTGTACAAACAATTTGTTCATTGATATATATTCCATGCGTATCGAAAGCATGAAGATTGAATGATTTTGGAACTGGTTTATGATCGAGTAACTTACTCCGAATTTTTCCAAGATGTCGTGAGACTCAGCATTGAAGATAATCTCTATTTGACGAAAGATGGTTTTATAGAAATCAAATACAAAAATTAAATAAGATCTTTATACGATGAGCAAAATTATAGAAAATCGTATTACCGGCACGATCAAGTTCATTCAAGTTGTCCGAAAAACTGAAAATTTACATAAGCTAACCTAAAGTGTTGGAATAGTAGTTAAGTTTACTGCTATAATTCCTTGATTACAAAATGTGTTTCTTATTAAGATGTTATGGTGCTGTGGATCAAGATATTTTTCATTCAGCGATTTTTTGTGGCACTTCCTGTCTGCGAGAGCTGAACTGCTTAAGTTGTACTCCTCAAAGCTCGATGAATTTAGCTTTACGTTCAACAAGATCAATCAGACAGGTGGCAAAAATGACTTCAAAACATCCAGAGGAGATGCCAGTGACAAAGATTATTGACTTTCACAGCTCACGGAATTGTTTAGGTACTAAAATATGATACTATCCTTTGGCCTCGATTTTATTCAACCTTTCCTTGTTCCCTTAATATTCGTACATTTTGCTTTTGTGTTTAAAACTAACGAGTAGACGTTCATAGGAAGGACTTACCGGCTATTTTATGGACAGCCCGATCAGCTATAGTGGCAGGACTTCTCGTTCCAGAGCGACTTCGAGCTCTTCCTAACGGCGTAGAGGGTCTAGACATGGTTGTAGCTAACGCTTAACTCCATTAGAAACAACCTCACCTAACGAACGACCGAAAACTTTAGACTTGGTTAACTTGCGAGCCACGTTGTGCCGATGGAGAGGGAGTTTTCTCAGACCTGTCAAGTTTAAAACCACAATCCGAACATGATCAACACGAATACAAGCTCCTTTTACAGACGATTCGCTTGCATACCTTAATTTTGGGCTGATCTTTCACCATTCAAATCCCAGTCGACTTCTAAGTACTAGACCTACGTGGAATGGTCGTCCTGATCGAATCGTTCGACCATAATTTAGTGAGAAGCGTTATGAATATTAATATACAGTCCAGAAATATCAGCTTGGTGATTGGCTGAGCCAAGAGGTATTTACAGAAAGTTACCCCATCAATGAATAAGGTTTCGCGTGACTGCGCGAGAAAATGCCTCCAATAAGATCGGTAACAGAACTCTTAGGGCGTTCAGATCATGAATTCTTTTAAAAATGCTCATTTAAAAAACTTAGCAAGGTATTTTATTTTGGTTTGCCGTGTTTAAGAACACTGCAACAACCTTGCGTGATTTTTGATTTCTCGACGCGTTGAATGACCTTCGAAAATATACGGTAATAAATATCTAGATTTGGCTCTTATCCTATTCTATGTGTCAATGATACGGGGAAATGCTTCAAATTTATATTTCTGATACTCCTGTAGGTTTTTCTCTTTTAATTTTCTTTTTAGCTTTTTTGTGCCCTTGTGTAACTATGGTGATGATAATAGAACATATATAAAAAGAGAATTCTTATCATTGATTTCATTTTGTACTTTTTCGTCTTTTTGACTTTCATTTTCGCTTGTTGCTTTTTCTAACCTCTTTTTCGATGTATTTTAACTGTTTACGACTTTATCCGCTAATTTCTTCAATATTTATCCCACTTTCACATAACAATAACATCCCAATATGTAACGCAATACCCTCAAGTATTTACACATACAGCTGTAACGCAATACACATTCAAGTGTTACTAACGATACACGGGATTCTTTGGCATACTAAACTAGACCACGTGTTTCAAACTCGAAAATTTCTCACTTCTTGTATCAGTTCAAAGAGTTACAGCTGTAAATCTAAGGTCTTCGATAAATAAGATACCAAACTCCATAAAAACAAATCCGTACGTCTGTCTCATTAATAAAAGACCACGCCTCAAAGATGTTTCAAACGGTGCGTCATCACCAGTGACCATAAAGCCTAAATTGTACAACAGAAAGAGCTAGAACCTCCCCCGAGTTTCACACTTCCGAGTACTCCTCAAACCAAATGAAAAGACATTTCAAGAATAAATAATGAGAAATGACTCAATATTTCCTAAATTACAATAGTTAAACTTCATCACGCATAAATCGAAAGCTAGAATCACACAACTTCTTTAGCTGTGCCGTTTTATTTGAAAAACTATTCCTCTTCCCATTTATTTTTTTCCTTCCGCGCTCTCTAAAATGAAGTTAATAGTTTATAAAGGAGAAAAAAATATAATAATTCGTTAAATATATTAAGGACACTTATCGAAGTTTAATGGGCTGCAAGAAATTAAGAATTTAATAAAAAGCCAATTTTCAACACAACGATTTATCGCCAAAACACAAAGCCATAAAGATATTGTTTTTACTCGGAACTAATCTTTCCAGACATCAAATTTGACCTTTGATTTAGTTTTATTAAAATTAAGCGTTTGTGTAGATAGATCATTTTTATTTTTAGCACGCCTCGCCCAGTAAACATGCCAGGTTTTCAGCCGGTCTATAGCTAAGCCAGGTTTGGCATTGGGCTAATATCAGCAATGTTATCAACCAAATGACCGACGTTGTCGGAAATAACTTCACGAACACTTTAGCTCATGATCACTTACATACTTCTCATTCATAAAACCCCATAATTATCTATATAACTCAAAATGCTCTCTAGAATGCCAGTTCAATGAGTCGAAACGGAGGATTGTTTAATAATGATACCTAAATAGGTATGAGAAGAAACGTAAGTGTATAATTTAGTGTGGTGTATTTGTGTTTTATTATGCAAGCGTCGTATACAATTGCAGGTGTCAATCAATGCAAATCTTACATTTAGAGTTTAATTCTACTTGGTCAACACGATGACTATGGTTCCAAGGTTTTATATTAAACACTCCCAATGAGTAAGAATAAACCATGTAAAATCAGTATAGTTTTTGCGTGCTCTAGACCCTAGACAGACTCCTAGAAGGCTGTGACCACCAGCCACGCCTCCCTCAACACAGGCTACCCAGACTACCCAGTGTAACTCGATTTGGTACTCCTAATCAAATATTTCCTATCCCTTCCCCTACTAAGTCCTCAAAAACAGAATTCATAGTCTGTTTATTAATGGTGAAAAGCTAAAACTTTTTTTCCTGAATCACAATCCTTAGTACGATCTGAATACCAACGAAATTAATGATTGGGCTTCCTGTGTTATTTCAGTTCTTGGAAATTTGAATTTCATTGAACATTTTCTCAGAAATGGCACATGGTGCCAACCTGATTATATTGTGTTTAGAGGTTTTGTATTTCTCTCAGCTTCAGAAGGATTTTATCTGCTCAGCCCTGAGGGGGCCACAAGTTTATTAGCTTTATAGCTATCATAATAGTGCAACCCTTGGTAAATAAAGTCGTCTATCGCTGAAGGGAGAGACGAACGCGCACTCCTAAAAGTAAAGCCTTTATATATTCTATTATATCTTTAAATAAAATTCTAAAAATTATATTGATCCAAGTATGGATAACAGAAAACACTCAAAAAAGGGTTTTGCAGGAAATTTCCCGCCAAAACCCATAACGCGTGCGCGCGCCCCTCCCCCTACGCAGCTAAATCATTCATTTTTACGGTTCTTTTAAGGAATTACCGCTAATTGAAGCTCCTATCAGCATTTTATTTTTCTTGTCGTATTATTTACGGTTACTTAAAGAATGTTTGTTCAGTGGTAGCTTGTGATGCATTGGCTCTATCTGGCTTATATCAGTCACGTTTAATATTGGAAGAGAAATCGCTCAGAACTTCATTCCCAGCATTATTGCACTGTCCCTATTGAATGCATCAAATCAAAGATTTTTGGCACTATATTTGGTTTATTTGAAATGCGCTTCAAGGATTGGTAAAGAAGATAAGATAATCATTCCCGGTCTGACAACAACTGCAGAAGGAAAGCTGGAGCCGGAAGCCAAGCTGAAGCAAGAATGACAAGTTGAAATCTCTTGAAAGGAAGCAAGAGAAAAGCGTTTTCCGTGAAGAATTACTACAATAAAGATCTTTTGTTAAACATGTTGCACTGAATGTTTCGTTTCGATTTGAATCCTTGTTTATTTGTGGATTGTCAAACTCTAAAAATAACTCGTATGGCATAGGACATAGGAAAACCAAGCTTCCTGTTTTTGATTTTTGTTACGCAAGCATTCCTTTTTCCTTTTTTTTTTTTTTTTTTTTTTTTTTCTACTTTTCTTTGCCAGTAGTCTGAGCATTAGCTGGATTTACTAAGACGCCATAATACTTCGCGTGACGTTATTTTCATGCTTAGTAGTATGTAGTAAAATTCCGGACGATATTCTTGGACAAAGCTGTGTTCCTTGATTACAGACTCATTTACTCGGGATTAGCTTCAACGTTCAGAGCATTCAAATATACCAACGATAAAGTAAAGAATGCAAAAATTCGATACAACACTACTGAAATTTCACACGGAGCTTGCATAATAACAGAGAA